>NC_046162.1:41653484-41953484 GCF_011064425.1 Rattus rattus | reverse complement strand
CATCCACAACCAGTAAAGTAAGCATATTGTATGGCATGGATCCAACAGCACAGGCTAATCTATAGGACTCCATGTAAGCCTTGAATTTTGACCATACCTTTTCTTCATTATTGAATTGTTCTGAGCATGGAAATCTACTTTCTTTGATCCTGTACAACTTTGAGAAATGGATTCTGGTATGTTTAGTATGAGGGTAGGAATGGACAGAATGAAGTAATAAAGATAGGTGTCCACTTCCTAAGCCATAGTTGAGTGATCTAGACACAGGGTATAGAACTGGACTAGACATACAGGGTTGTCTAACAGGTCTTCATATGTCCCAAAGTCATCCACATGGCCAAGCTAGTAAAACTGTCTTTAAACTCCTTCAGTTTTCACCCACCATGTTTGAACAAGGTACATATATGGTTGGTTGTTCATGGTATGGCACCTGGTCTATGTGGCAAGTGTACATGGTACAAGAATGTTTTCAATCTCTTCAGCCATGAGTCCCATCTGCTGTACTTCTTCTTGTCAAGCCTATGTATCATAAAACATATTTTTTTCACAGAGTGTCACGAAGAGTAATTATCAGTTTGTACTTGACTTATATATTACTGGGTTTTGCTGGCGGTGATCAAACACTGTGATCAAGTTAATTCATGATAGATAGTTTGTTTTGACTTATGGTTCCAGAAGTGGAATATACAATGTGTTAGGCCTGGCATCAAGTGGCTGGCACACTAAGCTGGCTGATTAGATCTGCATCCATATGCAAAAGTACATAGCAGTCCAGCTGGTATGAGGGCAGTGCAATAATTCCCTTTAACCCACCCCTAGTGATACAGTTCCTCCAGTGAGGCTTTGCTTCTGAAAAGTTGTAGAACCTTCACAAACAGCCCCATCAACCTGGTCCAAATGTTCAAAATATATGAGCCTGCATGTGTGGGGAGGGAGATATTTCATATTCGAATCATCACATCTTGAGAATAAAATCTCCTTTCAGTATGGTTCCCTGGATGGAGGCTATGCAAGTTCTATGGATATTACTTTCCATCTATTTCTAAAACCAACAACCATGGCCCCTCCTACATTGTAGTGAGGTTGTTGCAAAATTGTGGAACAGTTTCTGAACGTGACTGCTTCCCACCCAGGGTTGGCTTTTCCTATCCTCAGTGTGGTGGCATGGAAAGCTTGGAAAGCTCAGAGCTCTTAGGTTGTGAGGCTTCAGAAGGATGGGCTTGAGTGTTACAGATGTTCGACCATGTCTTTGTATTTCTGTGTCCCAGTTGATCTGCCTGCACATTTTAGAGACAGGAATTTAGTAGGAAGACTATTTATATATATATTTTTTATCTTGCTCCTTCGATTAGTGTTTGAATAGAACCATTTGGTAAACACGTCACCGGAATATTCTCTCCATAACAGGCACCAATCTGGGTAATGAGAGCACTCAGCCATTAACCTGCCCTTCTTCCATCGTTAGTTCTATTTACAGAAGTGCAGAGGAATTGCCAGCTGTCTCTTGAAGCCACAGTTGGTCATGCCGACCTTTCTGATGGCATTTGGTTAGATCCTTCTGTCTTGGTGATTCATTCTCTCCAAGCGCATTGCCTCTGTCCCTTTGTCTTAAACGTGTTGTGTGCTATTGTTTTAGATAGCTGTGTGGAGACATGTATGCTGCCATTGTGGATGGCTGACAATCTGCAGAATGTGGTGTGAGTGTGGGCATGCATGTATGCATGGGAGTGTGTGCGTGTGTGTGTAAACCTGTGTATATGTGAGTGTGAACATGTAGTATGTATGAGAGTATACAGGTATGTATGTGTAGGATCATGAGTGTGAACTTGTGTGTGTTAGTATGTGAGCATGCATTTATGTGAGTGTGTCTTTTATGTTTTGTGAGAGTGTGCTTACTTATGTATGGGAACTCCTGTGTACATATCGTGCACTGAACATGACGAGGTTGTGAATATATGCCATGTTTAGCAGAAGAACATGTCATTTGTCCTTTTTGCATCTGTGTTTGCACATGTACACCTTGAGAATCTAAATGAATGGCAGTTAAGGCAGGTTTTTTTTTTAACAGCCTGCTAGAGGCAACTCTGCATGGTCTTTCTCCCTCCTCATCCTCAATAGCCCTTTTTTCTTGTCTCCTTAAGTTTCACATGTTAACAAGCCTTAGCCATGTACCCCGCTCTAGCCACCCCTTTGAGCTAGGACCTCCTTGTGATTGCCTCCAAGGCAGCACAGAAGGACTGTGCCTCATCTCTTAAAGTCCAGGCAAGGCAGCTGTAGCCAGGTACAACATGAATCACTTATGATAGATTCTGAGCAGAGCACAATTGAAACATTGTGGTTTGACTCTTTTCTGAGGCCCCTTTGCTGTATCTTGCTGCTCCATCAGCTCTCAGGAAGCAGGGAGGATATTGATTGGACTCTCAAATGAAGAAGACGTGGAAGGCTCTACTTTACAGGGTTCATTACAGATCAGGATCAAACACAACTGCTTTATCCAGCAAGCCACTTCTTTCAAGGGTGGAAGAGGAGTGGCTTTCTGACCAGAGATATATAATGAAGTCTATCAGTGAAAGACTTCTAGAACATTCTTTTATGATCTAGGTCTTTCTTATAATGCCATGCTATTGACTCCTTGCCTCCCAGTGGCCCCCAATCTGTGGATCAATTATTATTGCAAAGCTTGAATGACAGGGATGAAATTTCCTCTTGGACATAACTCCCTGATGAATTAATTTCTGAGAGAAAGGATCCCACACTTCACCTTCACTTCTCATGATGACATCTGACCTGGCAAAATACCCAGTAATATTAACACCCATTTCGGGACAGGACTAACTTTAGCATCACTAATACCCGTGCTTTATGTTTGCTTTACAACTCTAGTCAATAAGGACACCATGGGACTCAGAAACAACAGCTGGATTTATTCAGGATAATGGCTATGGACATAAAATGTTACAAGGTGCCATTTCCATAATGCAAATAAGGGAATTAGCTATAAAACTAGAGAGAGAGAGAGAGAGAGAGAGAGAGAGAGAGAGAGAGAGAGAGAGGGCACAGGGAGGGAGGAGAAGGAGCTGGCCTGTCAATTACCCTGAGCTCATCAATGTAGAAAAGGTTCCCTTGCTTCTGGCTGTGCTACTGACCCACACTGTTTCAGTGGGAAACGAGGAATCCAGAATATTTGAGCCTGAATAGGGTTACTTCACATCTTACTAGAGGGAAAACTCAAGTATGATGGTAGTGCTTGGTGTACAGGAAGCCATTCATATTTCTTAGTTTCCTACATGAGATCTCCTTTAAGACCCTGCATTAACTTCTCTTCTGTTAGTGTCATAAAATCCCATGAACGACAAGAACAGATGGAATAGTTTATTTGGCTTTATGGCTCCAGGGGATTGAGAAGCCATCATGGTGGAGAACCATGGCAGCAAGTGGTAGCCATAGAGGCAGGAATAGGAAGCAGGGGGCTCGCATCTTGAATTATACAAGAGGGGAAGAGAGAAGGAAAAGTAGGAGCTTGAGGATTAGGTCTCAAAGCCCATACTCACACCCAATGGTGTGCCTCCTCCAGCTAGCCTATCTCAAAGAGCACCAACTCCCAACTCGAAACCAAGTGTATGAAATGTACAAGTCTATGGGACCATTTCCCAACCAAATTACCACTGCATACTCAGAACTACTAAAAGGGATGGAGAGTTTACTGTAGAAGGAATAAGGCAAGCAGGCACACAGGTACATAGACAAATAGGTACCTTTGAAAGTTTGTCACAGGTCAGGTGTCTCCAATGGAATTGATCCATTTTACTTATTTATCTATTTTTTTGAGCAGTAGGCCTCAGATATAATGACATTGAAGCTTTGAATCTACTTATAGTTCTGGAGAAGAGGCAAGCACTTGATACAGCCTTTATGCCTTTATCCAGGCATTAAATATCAATATGAGAATGAAAATTGAAAATAAATCTTTTCTTGTAGATAGTTTTGTATCATAAAACCTGGGTTATCTCTTACCAGAAAAATCAAAAAGGAAAAAAATATGTGATTTAGAGAGAGAGAAAGAGGGGGGCAACAGATTACTAGAAGAGAGGACGACAGAAGGAAGGGGTCCTCAAGTGACCCTCCAGCTGTTCCCCAGTCATCTAAGGACATATTGTATTTTTCTTCTTGAATCCCACAACATGCCTAAAGATCCTGGAAACAAAATTTCTCTTAAAAAATCATTTTTTAAGGATGTAGCTTAGTTAATAGATTGCTTGCTGGTCATGAATGAATTACTAAGTTCAACTCTCATCACCATGTAAACCAGGTATAGTGGTATATACCTATAATTTTAAAAATAGAGAGGTAGATGTAGGAATATCAGGTATTCAGATTTATCCTAAGCTACAGTGAGTTTAAGGCCAGCCTAAGCTTAAGGCAGACCTAGAGCATGTTCATATGAATCAAGGGTCTCACATAGGCAAACATTTGTCTAGGTTACTGTGAAAGCAGGCAACATAGAATGAGTGATCAGGCATCCTATCCACTTGGTTACTTCTACTCCTGCAACTCTGCATCTGCCTCTCATCTGCCTCTCAGGCCCCCCAGGCTCATCCTCTGCTCAGGAGCCATGCAGCTGTCACGAGGGCAATACCACCTCAGAGTGTTCCCGTCTCCATGTCTGGAATGAGAACATTCTGTTTGGCTCTGGGCATGTTCAGATGTACTCCATCAGGATGCTCCTTGATTCATTTAAATTCTACAAGAAGGAACAGCCACCAGCTGCCACTCGGCTCACTCGTCATCTCTCCTGGTGTCAGTCACACCTCATTGCATTTGGCAATGCCTTTGACGTGGGTGACATTAGCCAGAACACAAATCAGGTAGCATCTGCCGAGAAGTGGGGAGAAGAAAAATTGCAAACACATTTACAAAAGGGAAAACAAAATCAGGGTGATATCCAGGTTGCCTTTTTGAGAGTCCCAGTTTCTGGGTTTGTGTGTAGGATTGGCAGCTTGATGTTCTAGTGTCCCAGTTTGCCTGGTTCAACACTGTTTTATCATTTATTACAGAGGGAGCTCATGGCATAGAAAGGACTGGAAGAATGGACCTGATGAAGGGCATCCATGTAGTCCATCTGGCTTAAGATGATCCTCATTTATAGCTGTTGTCCAGACATAGTCATTGTTATCAGCTCCTTCCCTTTCAGACATGTCCTGACTGGGAAGAGAGATCATGTAGTAATCTCATTGGAGGCAGTCTCTATAGCATGAGATGCAAGGTGAAGAGTCTAGATTGGAAAAATGACTAAGCAAAATGATTGTTGTTCAAATATTAGGGCTTAGCTATGGTTTTCAGAACCTGTGAGAAAAGCTTGGATTTGTGACCTGTGCTGGGGAAGTAGGGATGGGCAGGTTCCTGAGGCTTACAGGCCAGCCAGCCCAGCTCAATCAGAGAATTACAGTGAGAAATTGAAATTACAGAGACCAGTGAGAGATTTTGTTTTAAATCAATAGGATGGAGAACGCTTGAGGATCTTTGATTCCTCAAAATACAAAGGTGAGGAAGGTGTCTAAGTATTTTATGATCTCTACCATTTATAAACCTCCATTTGGGAATCACATCAGCAAAATGGAACTAGAGATTTAGACAAAATTGTCTTCTTGATGGTGAAGCCCAGAAAGCAAACATTGGTGACTATTGTTTGATATCAGGGCAGGAAGCAGTTAAGCAAAGACCATGAAGACACAGTTCCCACACTGACATCACCATGTACTGACCATGCAGCTGGATCAACTTCAACCCCCTGTACCCCGGTTTCTCAGCTGTCTTTGAGTATGCTGACCATCAGCTGTCTTTGAGTATGCTGACCAATGGCAACATGGAATTCAACGCCACAGCGGACAGAAGGGGCTTAATGTTGCAGCTGGTGGAAGCTAAGATTTCAGTGACCAAGAGCTTTGTGTATTTATGTATGACTTATGACACTCTGATGCAGATGCCCCAAAAATTCCATATTTGCCCATGAGTGGCAGCAAGTGTTCATTGGATCGAGGCTGTCTGGAATCATCTCTTGTGTCTGTCTTCCAAATTCTGAGACTTGTGATGTAGGACTGATCCTAGAATCCTCATGTGGGTAAAACCTGTGGTTCTACTCTACCCCCCACTCTACCTCCCGCCCCAATCTCTGAGCGCCTAGTGTTAGATGGTGAGGAGGTAAACAGCCTCCCTCAGACTCATTCATCATGGTTCTCGGCATTTTCAGATGGCGTTGTGACAGCCAGGCAACTGTGTACTGTGGGCTTGAGAGAACAGATGGTGTCAGAAAGATCTAGCCTGTCATCACAGGCTAGCATGGAAAGCTAGGCATGTTCCCGTCAGTGTGAGGAGGGCAGGAACAGTGTGTGCTGAGTGGCTCCTTCCAGTGGTGGGTGGGATAGAAAGAAGTGGTGGGATGCCAGCCGCCAGCTCCTTCATGGGCATGTCTAGACCACTGCTTCTCCAGACCTCGAAAAGAGATACTTTTTGAACAGTGCTGGGTCTTTATTTTTTAAATACAAATTCTTTCCAAGATTTTATTGAAAATATACATTGGTAGTTGGCCAAAGATCATAGAATCCTGAAAAAAAAAACCATTAAACTGAATATTTGCTTATTCAAATCATTATTGTTTCGCAGTGTGATTGAAAATAACAACTCATATTTACTGAATCCTGTGTATCAGATCTGAGCTTATTAAAATATTATTTTAGAATTTTGAAGTAGGATCTAATGTAGACTACATTGGCTCCAAACTCACTATGTGGCTGAGAATAGCCTTGGAATCCTGAGCCTCCTGTCTACCTCCTGAGTGCTAGGATTAGGATTACAGGCATATTTTACTATTCCTGGTTTATATAGTGGTAGGACTCAAACCTAGGACAGGCTCTCTCTCAACTGAGCCACATCATCAGCCCCAGGTACTGAACCAAAAACTTTAAATTATTATTGCATTACCTATTTGATGTATCACATACTCTGACATAGTTATTCTGACAATTTCAAACTTACCTGTAAAGAAACTGGTTGAAAGGCCTTACTTATAGTTACAGTCACTTAAGTTCTGACATTGAATATTAAGAACTAAGTTAGCAAGACATCATTGGGTACCATGTTCAAGAATGGAGTAAGACCTAGTAGTAGGAGTTAACATATTGGGGATTCAGAGGCATCACTGGCCTGATTAAGGTTCTCTGCTTTTCCCAGTCTGGACTACAGGAATCTTCCAGTTGGGCATATCTCTTCTCTTTTCATGGAGAATCTTTTTTCTTTTGCTTCTGGGAAAGACAGCAATTTGATTTATAATGTAAGGTGACATTGTATTAGTCTACATGGAAGAGGGGGAGGGGCAAGCACTAACAAGGGTCTTTGCCTCAGTGAACACATTGACTGTCTGTGAGCTTCTTCAGTATTGTTCTTTCCTTTACATGTGCTTACAGAATGGCGTCTCCCTGCTAGACTCTGTACAACAGGAAGATAAGGAAAGAGGCTAGAGGGCGGTTCTCTTCATAATCCTGAAGTTTAGAGTTCAGATCCCAGCACTCGCATAACAAGCCATGTATTACACACACACACACACACACACACACACACACACACACACACACACACCTGCCACCCCAGTTCTGAATTGCGAAGACAAAAGAGGCTTGATGAGGCTTGCTGACTTCCCACCTTGGAAAGAAAATCAAGTTGAAGGTTTAGTAAGAGAGTCTGATTTAAAGAAACATGGGGATGGATGGAAGACATCTGACACTGTTTTCTGGCCATTGTGTATGAACATAGATGCACGCACTCCCCATGTGAACATATACTCACACAGACACACAATTACATACATGCACACACACACACACACACATACACAGAGAGGAGAGAGAGAGACACAGACATAGACACAGACAGACATACAGAGAGACAGGGACAGTCAGAGGATTTCAGTCATGGGCAGTCAATACATGGCCAACACTCTTATTGAAAGTTCACTTTCTCGCATGCATTCCTAACTATATTCATCTCCTATCTTATCATAGCCACAGAAACATCCATAATGCAGTATTTAATGGCTGATTGCCTTCATTCATAAAGATGAGAGGGCCGCAGCTTTACTCAGTGACCCAAAATAAGTCTTTGCATCTCTCCCTGGCTTATTTATTAATTTAGAAATGATCCTCTGTGGTCCCATCTCTACAGGCCAGCTCCATAAAGATGTATCTGTCTCAGAGATGGAAAGCATCCGGTCAGAGGCCTCTGAAGAGTTGTGAGAATACTGTCTCCTTTCCCCTGATTATCTTGAAGTGAGTCACCTAATTTCTTGTGACACAATGCTGCTCTGTGTTAGGCTGAGTATGCTGGTGGCCAGTGTTAGAATTCAGAGACAGCAAAGTAACTCTTCTATAGATTTAAGGGTTTAGGATGGAACCAGCTTAAATCCAGGTCCTTGGATATATGTATGAAATTATCTCACACTGTGGTTGTATGCCTGGGGATGTTATAAGGCTTCTTCCTGAGGTCTGTGGGGCAAGAGGATGATGATGGGCACAGTTCTCTGAAGTCAGATCCCACTGGAACAAACTATCATCTCAAACATAATTGCTCATAAATGACCAAGATAGCCACTTGGCCAGCACAGCGCCATGCAATGAGTTGCTTTGCTTCTCAGACATCACCACTTCAGGAGAGAAGCCCATAGCTCTTGGCACCAAGTTCCCGAACCAGCCTCCAGATTACAGCATATGCTCAGCCAGGAGTTGCTCCCTTGTCAACAATGAGCATTAGTGCAGCAGTTGGAGAGGAAGGAGAAGCCTTTGTCTATTAGGAAGCCCGCAGAGCCCCGTTGCTAAGCAACCCAGTGTGGAGGCAGCAACCAGTGTGTACCAGGAGGGAACCCAGGGAGGTGGGCCTGGAAAGCAGGGAGCAGGCATTCTTTTTGCAAATCAGCTGAGGCCCTGGAGAATAAAAGGCAGCTCCACTGTCTGCCACCCGGGTAAAGTAGAACAGAGGTGGAATCAAGCTGTGACTTTAGCATAGAAGTGCTAGGTGCCATGACTTTAGCATAGAAGTGCTAGGTGCCATGGCTCACAGGTAACTCTCTTGTCATTTGGAAAACTTTGTGACCTTGAGGAGACTTTGTCAGCTTAGGTTTGTTTTGACAGCAGCAATACAACCTAAGGAATCAATCGGTACTAGTGATCTCTCCCACTTCTACTCTTGCAGAAAGAAGCACACACACACACACACACACACACACACACAGAGAGAGAGAGAAAGAGAGAGAAAGAGAGAGAGAGAGAGAGAGAGAATCAGAGGCACTGAGTCTGCCATTCTAACATCCTGTCTGTGTAAGAATGGGTAGAAGGAAGAGTATGTTACTAAAAACTCTGAGGGAAATGGCCTTTGGAATTCTATAAGCCCGATTTTCTAAATAAAAGGATTGTTTACAATTTGTAGTCACTTTTATCTATTCAGGTCTGAATATGCCTTAATGCAGATATGGAGGAAGTTATCTTCTCTTTGCCCAAGTGCAGCATTTTCCTCTGAAGCTCCTAAGACCCAGGAAGTTTAAACAGGGTACCCAGGAAGGAGTTTCCAAGTCTGCCCACAGAGCACTCCAGGGTCCAGCTTCCATGAGTTATCACCCATGTTGGGGTGGGCTATGGCCTTTCGGACTGCGGTGCTTTTCTAAGTAACCCATCACCCACTCTTCTGTAAGTGTCCCAGTAATTGAATTGGTTCACCCACTAGACTTTGGTCATATTGGACATACTTTAGTGCGTCTCCAGTGAGTTTCTTATCTCTTCTGCCCCCAAACATGTTCTTAACTAACCTGCCAGCTGGTCTGAAAGACAGAGAACGGATCAGATGCCTTTGGACGTTAAGGAATGCACCCGTCTCCTGTACTGAGATGGCTGACATCCTCAATACCCACTGGTGCTCAGCTTAAAGTTGGCGATGAATCTGAACTGGGAAAACTGAGGTGCCTTCATTGTGAACCAATATGCAGAGTTGATTATGGGCTTGGCATGTGAAGGCCCTGGAGATGGGAGGCATTGCAGGGAGAAGGCCGCTGACTAGAAGCTTTGCCCTTTGAATGTAGGGATTTGTTGAAGCAGCACTTTCTTACTTATTTTAGCTGTTAATCTCAACTATGTTAACTGAATTGTTTGGCAGAGGCTTGCCTGTATTGACATAGAAGAAATACTTTATTTACTTGTAGAAGATGCTGTGACTTTGAAAGAAAATAGCCTATAGGAACAGAGGAGCTTGGGCCCTGACACATTTGATCTGCTATTATGACTACTGTTTTATTTATGCGTATTTATGTGTTTCTGTGAGTGAATGCCATGTGAGTGCAGGTGCCCACAGAGTCAAGAAGCAGGCACTAGATCTCCAGCAGCTGCAGTAACAGGCAAGCTGTCTGAAATGGATGGCAGGAACTTAGTTCATTATAAATATGTGCTCTTAGCCACAGAATCATCTTACCAGTCCTGGAACCTGACATATTCTGGCATGTACTTGTGTGTGCACATGCACGCAGAAGCTAGACATCAACACATGTCTTTTACTCTATTGCTTACCACGTTAGTTTTTGAGACTGGTTTTCAATAAATCTGGATCATCAATTTGGCTGACTGGCTGGCCAATTCATCCCCCAAATCTCCTTCTCTCTGCCTCCTCAGTGCTGTGATCACAACTGCATGCTATGGCACTGGCATTTTATCTGGGCATTGGATATCCAATCTCAGGCCCTAATGCTGTGTGCAAACATTTTATGATGGAGTCTCCTTGCTGCCTATCTTAGTTATTTTCTATTGCTGTGAAGAGATACTGACCAAACCAGCTTATAAAAGAAATCATTTAGTTGGAGGGTCCTTCACAGTTTTAAACAGTGATCCATGACTACTACAGTGAGAAGAACAGAGGCAGGGAGGCAGGCAGGCAGGCAGGCAGGCAGGCAGGCAGGCAGGCAAGCATGGTGCTGGAGCAGTAGCTGAGACCTCACATCCTGATACACAGCATGAGGCAGGGAGAAATCTAACTGGCAATTGCATAGGCTTTTGAAACCTCATTGTATGTCCCTGATGACACAACTCCTCCAACAAACTCTACCTCCTAATCCTTCCAGTTCCAGCAACTGGGGACCATGCATTCAAACATATGTGCCTGTGGGGGACATTCTCATCCAAACCACCATGCTGCCTCAGGATGTGATGTGTTTAAAAAACACTGAGAAGAGGTGAATGGGCAAGTCCAATGTGGACACCAGGTCAATGCCAGAGTGAAAGTTGATGGTACAGCAAAGCACACATGCAGCAAAAGCAAGGAGACAGCAGAGGAGTACAGCTCGGGGCGCAGAACACTGGTTTGGGAAAGTACTGTAGTGGCTGTCGGGAGTCTATACCCTTGTGAGGATGGTGGACCATATCAGCATCCTGGTGTGGTCACAACCAACATCCATAAATTACAGGCTGAACTTGAACAGTCCTCTTAAAGACTACATTCTAGCTGGCACAGAGACCCACTCCAGGCAGCATGAGAAAAAAACTCCCTCCAGGAAGTGTCCAGGTTGACAGCCGACACCTGCAGACAATGCCTGTCTCATATTTCTTTGCATTCTTGAGCTTGGGTCTCTTATTCTGTTCCCCGCTTACTCTCTGGAAGGCCACATTCTTTCTTACACCTTTCTTCCTCCAGGAACACTGACCGTTTGACATTACAATGGGCGTTCATCTACAGATGTGTTGTTTCACATTTATGGCTCTCTTGAGATGCATGTGGCCTGCATGCTGAGGGTTGGACATTCTCCTAGGTCCAAAGTATATGTGTTCTTTCCTCTCTGAATGCCCACTACCTCACTGATAGCAAGCAAAAAGTTGACTTAGATGCTTTTGAATGTGCTCTAGCGCCTTCCACACATTCTCCCTGTACGTTTTCATGCCATGAAACATTGTCTATTCACAAACAAATGTTACTAAGTGCTTAGTTGGTGACAAACTGCCACACACCGAACACTTGCGTTGATTGATCAGGTGGCAAATTTGTCTTCTCTGAGGCCTATAATACCCAGCTATGGACAATAGACACGAAAATACTTGGTTATTTTAGGTGGTTAATCACCACACTCTGTTGTATGCAGCTATAACAGAATACCACAGGCTGAATAGTTGATAAAGAAGGGAAATGTATTCTCCTTTCAGTTCTAGATGGTAGCAGGCCCAAGGACTAATGTTTGGCAATTGGTGAGGGCTTTCTGAGGAGTCATTCTATGAAGAAAATCAGAAAAAAAATGAAAGGTGAAATGAGAAGATAAATACATATTGTGGTAGTTTGAATATTCTTGGCCCAGGGAGTGGTACTATTAGGAGGGGTGGCCTTGTCGGAGTAGGTGTGTCCTTGTTGAAGTATGTGTGGCCTTGTTGGAATAGGAAGTGAGTCACTGTTAGGGTGGGCAATGAGATAATCCCCCTAACCACATGGGAGCCAGTCTTTTGGCAGTCTTTAGATGAACATGTAAAAGTCTCAGCTCCTCCTGCACCGTACCTGCCTGGATGCTGCCATCCCTTTATGATAATGAACTAAACCTCTGAACCTGTAAGTCAGCTCCAATTAAATGTTGTCCTTTTAAGAGTTGCCTTGGTCATGGTGTCTGTTCACACCCTAACTAAGACACACATGGAAAAAGAAAGGAGCCTCAAACTCATCCTTTTATGAGCAACGTCCTGCTAGGGCAGGGACGGCCCTGATGATAACAACATTAGTTTACCTGGAAATGCAGAACCTGCCCACCTCTCCTTAGACCCTAGCTCCCTCTACTGCTGCGCTGGAGATTAAGAGTCAAATAGTTCAAATGCATGAGGCTAGGCTATGGCAGAGCATACCTGTAATGCCAGCACTCAGGAAACTGAGGCAGGGGGACTGCCTTGAGTTCCAGACCAGTATCAACTGTACAGTAAGATCACAATGCCACAAGAAATATTAAAACAAACAAAATATTCAATGGAAAATACTTAACAAATATTTTTAACGTGTGGACTATCAGGGAACATGTTCAAACCTAAATATTAGTTAGCACTGCAAAGAACATTGAAATACAGAGGTTTTTCACTGTAGAACAATACACTCCAAAGTACGGTTGTAACACAATGGTTCATGAGTTTTTTTTATTCTGTGTGTTGACTGGATTCAACTGAGTGGTCCTTCCCTATATGCTGCACTTGATGTCATTCCTGTACCCGCAGTTGGGAGCAAGGTTGCACGGCGTTAGAGCATCCAAGATTCTTTTTATCATGTGGCTCTCCTGACTCCATCACACATTCAGTGTTCCTGCACAAACTTCTACCAGGCCTCAAAGAGTGAGTGCATTTCAAACATATGTGACCAAAATCCTTTTTTATCCCCTGTGGTTTGGCAAAGTCTGGAGTCTAGAGTCATCCTGGAAGGGGACTATTTATGAAGACATGGCTGTAGGGCCAGGGAATTTCTAGTGTTTAAGGAGTTGACTACTGTATGTTGTATAGGTATGGAATGCCTTTCGAAGTAGTGACCTTTGAGGTATGTCCAGAAAACCATGAAGAAACCAGCTGCGCAAGTATGGCCAGCAACATAGCTCATCTGTTAAGGACAGCCACGAAGCCTGATGACCCGAGCATAGTCCTTATGACCTACACAGTGGAAGGGGAGACCCAATCTCTCCATGTCACCCTCTGACTTCCACATATGTTGTGGCATGCACATGCTTCTCCCTCCTAACACATAAATAAAATATAATATTATTTAAAGAAAGGTTTTAGGCAGATGAAAGGCAAATGGAAGTTTCTCCCATGAGAAAAAACTTGTGTCTTTCAAGTATCTAGATTAGTCCTCTCCTCAGGACCACTGATAGAAAGGAAGGAGAGGCAAAAGGGTAAGAAGCCACGGTAGTCACAGTGAGCTTTTGTAGGCATAAGTGGGAGTTTGGACTTTGTTTTATAAGCCCTGAGACACAAACAACACGTTTAAGACAGAATTATCCCATATGATTTGTAAGGAACAAAAGTCAAACTTACTTGTGAAAAAAAAAAAAGATAATTAGCCCGGTTTTGTCAGTAAGTCAGAAACATAAAACAAGGCCAAGCTGGATTGAGAGGTTTAAATGACAATAACCAGATGCAAGGAGTAATCCTGGGATGGAGGAAAATAGCTGTGAAGACATTTGGGAATAATTAGCAGATTTAAGCTACACTGGGAGGGAGCGGCAATATCATTTTCTAGAACCAAGTTACAAAGCAGCAGGAACTTTTACTTCAGTTTAAAATAATCTCACAAGCGTCTCCAATGCCTGCATGTGAAGAGAGCAACAGAGACACATCTTAAAGTTTTTAGTTTCCTGAGACCTCAGTATATAAGATTCAGAATGTTTGGATTGCTTAGAAGCCAGCAGGTAGAAGGGGATGAGAGGGAAACACTGGCTATAGGGAAGGCAGATGCCTTGGGTGTAGCGAACAGTCACTTTTGAAAGTGATGCTTTTGGTGATGAGTGGATATGTTGGGGGGATATTTTAGAAGTACTGTGATTAGGAGCTACTAATAAACCACCATCTGAGAAGAAAAGAAGTCCAATCAGAATGGTTTTTAGGCTTGGTCTTGAGATATACATGGAAGTGAAGGCATATTTTGGAAAGGTAAAAGCCAAAAATGTTTGGCAAGAGTACCTTTACCAAAGGGAGACTTGGAGATGGGGGATGCCAATGAAGGAGTGATTTCCGAGGAGATGTTCCATTTGAAGTTCTTAGTCCCTGGGGTAGGTTCCTAAGGGTCTCTAGAGTTCTAGAAAGCACCATCTTTTCTCAAGCAGAGTATTGAAATATCTGGCTAAGTCGAGGCCAGGTGAGCAAAGATGTGTCTTGGACAGTCCCTGGAGAATGAGAAGAAGAAAACAATATATAGTGCGGGGTGCCTGTGGAATAAAAGTCGACTTTTTTAAGTCTCTTCAGTTTTACAAACCAGAATTCACACTCAAGGAGGCCCAAACACCATCACTATTAACATCCAGATTAAAACTTACACCAATGAAGAAGAACCTTGGTCATTATGTTCAGAAATCAGCTTTTTTCAGAGGAAGATGACCAGAGTAATCTTTAACAGATGTTTTCTAGTCAGCTATCAGGTAAAATCTGCAGGTAAGTGAACCTTCCATTATCTCTTGTGAAATTAACATAATTTATAGATGACCTCAAAGACTGCCTAACTCAAATTAACATGGCATGGATTCTTTGTTAATTACAGAAGAAAAAGTTTGGTTAGAAGTGAAGGAGAACTTTCTGAGTAGCAAGCTAAGAGTACCATGGGACATGCTTTGGGAGTGTCCCCACCATTTAGGACTATTTCATGGCCAAAGTCTATAAAGCAGAAATAACAAGACTCTATAAAGGTAGCTCTTTCCAGTATGTATTTTTTTTTTTAAGCTTGGCCTGTGACCAATCTAACCAGATGCTTCAGGCTGAATCAGTCCAGATGGTTTTGTGAAACAGCCAAACTGAGCATTTCAGATGTGCTACAAATTTGGATACTGGAGGATCTCAGACTCTTCACTATATAAGAAATCTCAGATGCCAATTACAGAAACTTAGAGACTGCAGAAACTAGGGGGCAGGGATCAGCATAGTTTCTTCATTGGTGTTTATACAATCTTAACAAAAAAAGTTTCTGAAATTTTGTATTGCCCCAACAAGAGAATCTTTCAAGATATATGTTATGGTAATTTCGATGAATAATGTTCCCCCATAGCTCATGTGTTTGAGCACTTGGTCCCCAGTTGGTGACATTGTCTGGGGGAGGTGGTGGGACTTTTGCAGGTAGGGCTTTGCTGAAAGAAATGTGCTACTTGCGGGAGGGGCAGGCTTTGAGGGTTTTTAGCCTCAACCTACTTTATATTCGCTTTAATCTCTGCTTCCTGAATGCATTTTAATAAAATACAATTTGTAGATTACTTGGAAGATTGCCCAACTCAAATTAAAGCAATGTGGCTTTTTAGATAACCATAATGGAAAAAAAATTCAGGTAGCTGGGCGCTTCCTGCTCCTTTGGCCACTCTTTCCCCTGGATAGCAGACTGTATCCCCTTTGGAAGTCTAAGAATGGGGTAGAAGTAGGCAGGCTGATGCATACCTGTAATCTAGTGCTCAGTAAGAAGGTTTGTGAGTTTTGTTCCATCCTGGGCTGCATAGCATTCTCTGTTTCAGAAAACCACTATTTAGAGATGTTCATCAATGCTAGAGTGCTTGCTCACTAGTGATGAGGAAAAATGTACAGAGAGAAGTGAGGTAAATTGGAAGGAGGCTGAAGAGGAAAGCAAAAATGATATTAACCCCTGGGCCAAAGATGTTTCCTTCTAGTGGGAGAAGACCTATCAAACATGTCAGAGAACTTAGTGATAGAAACCATCAGAGACGTCATAATGTGGTTCTGAGACAGAGCAGAGCCATCAGCCCTATGGGTCCTCTCAGGAAGGAATGCTCTTCCCATAGGTTGGAAGAATCACACCAGTCACAGAATACAGAGCAGAAAATCTTCTTGAGAGACTTACCCAAAGCTGAGAACACAACCGGCATTCATTGCTGTGAAGGCTGACACTGGACACGGTACTTCACTTTTCTGTTTCTGTGTCAGCATCAGAGATTAAACACTGTTGTATAAAATATTTGATACCTTGTGCACCTTGATAATGTTAGCTATGTTTTTTGAGGGATCTATCTTTCTATCATCTATCTATCTATCTATCTATCTATCTATCTATCTATCTATCTATCTATCATCTCTATCTATCTATCTGATAGTCCATCTTGTAGTCTAGTCTAGGATTGACCTTACTGTGTAGTCAATAGTTACTTTGAACTCTTAATAATCTCCCTTCTACTTCCCCAGTATTGGGACTAAATATTTAATGAGGGAGAGGGAGAGGGAGACACAAGAGAGAAAACACAAGAAAGAGAGATCGAGGGAAATCTTTCATTTCATGATTCCATGTTTCTCATAATGCTGTGTCCAGGCAGCATGGAGAATCCAGTTACATTGAGAGTCTTTTGACATTGACAACTGCTTGGCTCTGAACATATAGAGCCACTAGTACAGTGACAAACTCTTAATGTTTTTTTAATCACCATGCTCAATCTGATGACACTCTTCTTGAGTTTTCATGGGGGGCAATGATGGTAACTCACTGAATAAGTCCTTGGTGTTCTGTATATTGAACAGCTTCTGGCTGAAGACATGGCTCCAAGGCTGGAAGCACAAAGACTGTATGGGCACACGATGCTATTAGATTCCTAGAGCTGGAATTTAAGGTATTTGTGAGCCACCTTTCATAGGTGCTGGGATCCAAAGTCCGGCCTTCACGACTGAAGAGCAAGATCTTCCAAACTACTGAGTCATCTCTCTACCCCTCAGAGTCAGCCTTCCTACATGGACTTGAACATATCAAATGAGTAGTGCATTCTCTAGAGTAACCCCATCACTTCAATTACCCTTCCCTGCTAAGCCAAATTTCACAAGTCAGCTATCCTGGAGGCAGTAGAGGATTCTTGCCAGGAGATATCTGTAACATGTCACAGCACTTAGTGGTACAACCATCTATCTATAAGGTATATACCACTCCATCTGCTGACGGAAAGTTTTAGATCCAGAGAAGTGCTGAAGTGAAAAGAGAAAAGGAACTATTTTTCAGATTCTCTTGTTGTGAGCTCTGGGCCAGTTTGTTTTGTTATTCTGCCAGGCTTGTCCCACCTTTTGACATCAAATACGAAAATATGATGTCACTATTTATAGTATTCATACTTGAGAGCATATGTAGCATATATATATATAGGTTATAATTATTAAAATGCTATAGAAGAAACATCATAAAGTTTTAAGTTTATGGTTTTGTGTTGGTCTATATTCCTGGATCTCCTCAACAGTGCATTGTCTCCTACTGCTTGCTGCTTGAGAGTTGGACACTTTTGGCTCAAGAAGTGGAATTCATTGTGTGTGTGTGTGTGTGTGTGTGTGTGAGATGGAGGAGAAAATGAGAAAACTGAGTAGCAATGATTCTGCAAGGCACTATGGGTAACAAAAGGTGTGTCAGGAGTCTTAAGAGCATTTCTATGGGAGGACAAGCCTCCCAGAGCACAGTTTTAATCTGAAAACTTCCGATTTTGCATTTCAGGCAGGAAAATCTTAAGGTTGTTATTTGAAATTCTTTTCATCTTCCCAATGGTGGATTTATTCTCTCCTGCATCATGCCTTCCAGAGGTGGGTGCTCTGGTCATGGTGCCTAATTTAACCTTTCACTGCATGTATTGCCTCAAATACAGTATCTTTGTTGACAGTTATTAAATGCCTGGTTGACAACAGACATCAAAGAACTGGAGAGCTCACATTAGGTGCTGCAGATTCATCTAGCAATCAAAAATAACTGCTGGATAAATATCAGCCAGAGTGGATTTATTTTCAGGATGAGTGGCCGGTTGCCATGTGAATCACAACTCCTGAGTTTATCCCCTTCATCAGCTTGCCAGAACACGCCAGAGCCCTTTGTTTGAGGCCATTCCAAGATTGGGTTTTACATTCTTATGGCGGCTTGATGGTCTCAGTGCACGTGGATTGCTCACATGGGTTTACCTCCCTACCATCTTCTTGCATCTTCTGCATATTGGGTTTCTGTTATCTGGCTGGGTGGTAGTTCTTACCTGTGAGATTCCTAGGTATAAGGAGTAGTTGGGAAAGGGGATATATCAATGGTTAGATTCTATTTCAACCTTTCTCATACTTAACATTAGACATTGGAAGAACTGTTGGGACTCTGGAGTTCTCAGCCAGTTTTCAGGGAGCCTGGCTCACAGCTTTCCTGTTGCTGATCTTAGGAAGGGTGGGGTCAAATATGTGGTTAGCCAGGCATCTGCTTTCCCCATACCTGACCTTCTTATCCTTTCCTTTAGAGCATCAGCTTGGCCATTTTTTTTACAGAAGGTTGATATCTTAGTTAGGGTTTTACTGCTGTGAACAGACACCATGACCAAGGCAAGTCTTATAAAGACAACATTCAATTGGGGCTGGCTTTTGGTTCAGAGGTTTAGTCCATTATTATCAAGGTGGGGGCATAGCAGCAGGCAGGCATGGCGAAGGAGGAACTGAGAGTTCTACATCTTCATCTGAAGGCTGCTAGAATAATACTGACTTCCAGGGAGCTAGGATGAGTGTCTTATAGCCCACACCCACAGTGACATACCTACTCCAAAAGGGCCACACCTTCTAATAGTGCCACTCCCGGGGCAGAGCATATACAGACCATCACAGTTAAATCACATCGACCCAGGTAAGTCCATGCCAGACCATCTTGGTCATAAAGGACTAATTGGAATGACTCCTAGCAGAACAGATCATCTGAGACTAGAGCCAGTGTAGGCCATGCTACTGATCTTAGGAAGGATGCTAAGGAAGAGCTCAGCCGCCTCCTCCTCCTCCTCCTCCTCCTCCTCTCCTCCTCCTCCTCCTCCTCCTCCTTGCCCTCCTGATGTGCTGAGGAGAGAGAGATGGAAGATGAATCTGCACTGCTGCTGCTGCTGCTGCTGCCAGTGGTAGTTTGTCTGTGTATGCTCCTGCATGTAGAAACCAGAGGCAAACCTTACAGATCATCCATCAGGTGCTCTATGCTTTGTTTCTGAAACAGGCTCGCTCACCAATCTGGAGCTCACCAAGTAGGATAGACTAGCAGGTCATTAAGCCCCAGGTATCCACCATGTCTATTTCCCTCCCATTGGGGTTTTCCATGCCTGGATGCTTTATATTGTTTCTGGGGATCAAACTCGGTTTCTTGTTCTTGCATGGCAAGCACTTTCCTAACCAGGCTATCTCTTCAGCCCCATTGAGATAGTTTTTATTTTCAGGACTGTATTTTCAGTCCAATTTTAAACAGCTGTGGATTAAACTGAATCTGCAGTTCCTATTTGTTAACTCTTTTTCTTTCTTTCTCCCTTGTTGCTTCCTTCGTGTCCCTGTCCCCCTGCCTCTCCCAAGGTTTGTTTGTTTGTTTGTTTGTTTTGCTTTATCATATGAAGTGACCTCATCTCCAGGACCATTTGACCACAGTGCAACTCCTAGCCAGACAGTGACAGTCTGTTTCTTACACACAGGGCATAGCTCAACACAAAACCAGCCATGGATGGGTCTCTATTCAAGCCACCCTTGATCTGTAACTCCTCCGTTTTCTTCATTACTTGCCTCTTGACTCTGACCTTGGCTGTCTATTTCTACTTCTCTAATTAAATTGCTGCCTTGGTAGCCAGTGCTCCAAGCTTCCCCCACCAGCCAGGGATATTTGTGATTCCAGGCCTGAGCTGAGCCTGACTGAGGTCCCAAAAATAGTTCAAGATCTTTTACACTATGTGACACTTTGGAATACCTATCAGGATGTTTACCAAACTCTGAGCTACCCTAGATCTGTAGTCAGGCATACTGGATGCCTCGGGCATTATAATTCTTTACTTCCTGAGTCCATGGTCTTGGAGTTTGCTTTTTCTCTTTATTTGGAGAAAATGTCCCATTACGTTGCTCAGGCTGGCCTAGAAATCACAATGTAGCTTAGGGTGGCCCCTGCCTCAGTGTCCATTACAGATGTATTTTACTATACTTGGCTGTGTGTATATGAGTATGTGTTTTTGTGTGCATGTATTCGTGTATTTGTATTGTATGTAGTTGTGTTGAGAGAAGTAGGAGTCTTCTGAGTAAGTGCAAAGGGTGAGGTTGTGGGCCTGTAGCTTTTGGATCAAGCTCTGGGGCTACCACTTTGAAGTTTTGTGAGCTCTAGAGTAAGGCCTCTCCCACTCGGGTGTCTCTTTATCATTTGGTTCATTGTTTGGAAAGTGGGTGGGAATAGTAGCTAACTAATCTAAGGGAAAATGCATGGTTGAAATGAAGACTTTAAGTACTGAGAGCAGGACCCAGGGAAAAGGTAACATTGGGAGGCACCAGGCCTAGGCTAGTTTATCTGTTTGCAAGTCAGCTCTGTCCTTCCTTTCAAACCAAGGTCTGAGGCTATTAGGACTCAGCATGCTTCCATGTCAACACAGATCTCTGGGCATCTCAGTGTTAGTTCTGTATTCAAGTGACACAGTCTTCTGTGACTACAGACTTGTATCCAGTAGTAGAAAGAGGCATGCCACATTGGCCATGCCAAGTTCATCAATGAAATCAGAGGCCGGAAAAGCCAACCGTGAGTTTTCTCTTTGAAGGTGTGTTTTATATCAAAGTGTGTTTTATTTTTCTCAATACTCTAGCTTGCTTGGGCTTGTTCTGTAAAGAGAATGTCCCCTCCTATTTGCGATGAACAAGCAGCCTTCAAGTATAGATTCCCCAGGAACTAGAAGTAAAAACAATTAAAAAGGAAATGCAGCCAGACTGTAGAGTCCCCAGAGACTTGCTGATGCACTGCAGCCTTTGATGGAGTGGGAGGAACACTGACCACAGTGGAGTCAAGTTTGAGCAGAATAATAAGGAAGGAAACAAGATGCTTAACAAGAGAAAGAAATCTCTCCAATAATGATCTGCTGATGTGTGTAGTAAAGGGCTATATTAAATCAATCAGTTAAAATAAATGAATGAAAATGCCAGGCTCTGGGGATAGGTGATGGTTTGCTGGACCACAGAAGACAGAATCATCATACCTGAGGTACACAGAGTCGATAAAATTGCAGTTTCCTCATTGAAATGTGGGAGGCAGGCAGGCAGCTGCACCCAAGGTCTGTTTGTTCACTGTGAATAGGAGGGGACACATCCTTTCCACAGAGGTTTCCTGTTACACTACAACCAGACTTCTACTGCTGATTTCTCGCAAACCAATGCACATGCATATGTACAGAGGTCAGAGGACAACTCAGGTATTGTAGATTGTAATTTAAGCATACAAGCCTTATCTGTTCCCATTCTATTTCCCAAAATGATTGACACAAAGATCTATTAAGTTTATTACCAAGTTGTAAGCCTGGGCTGGACAGGTTCTGAACTATTCTAACCCTCTAAATTCATTAATACCAGACAAATGCTCCATTACTTGTCAATCTGGTCTTCCCTGCCTCACTCTGGTCCTCATGGTCCTTATGTCCGCTCTCTCATTGCAACCTCATGGTAAATCCTCCTGGCCTCTCCACATGGTCTCTCAACCTCCTCTTGTGGTTCTTCTCTTACTTCTCTCTCCCTGGGACCCCTGGCTGGAATCAGAAGTCCAGCCTTCCTTTTTCTTCTGCTTACCTAATTCACTCATCTGTTCTTTATTGAACAATCAGAAGACAATGGAGAAGAATGTTTACAAAACACTGAGACAGATGATGCTTCACAAAAAATAACAATACCAAAGTCTGGCCTATATTCAACTTTCTGCCAGTCTAGAAACCAGCATTTGAATAACACAAGGATAATCTTTACACAGTGCAGAAAAATATCATTCTAATAAGGTATCTTCTACCTTTTTGTTTTAGCCAGAACCTCTTACCAGCCTGGAATGTTACAAGTAGACTATACTAACTGCTCAGTGATTTTACAGGCAAACTCCTGTGTCTGCCTTTCACATTGCCATCTTTGGGATGACAGGGACATGCTACCATGCCCAGATCTTTGTGTGGGTTCTCCCACTTTCAAGGCAAGCACTTTATTTCCCTTGCCATGTCCCCAGCCCTACCAGCACCTCTGTAAATCCTTCTGAGAGGCCCTCTTCTCAAGGCTTCAGGCATGATTGTGTTATGTTAGATGGTTGGTTACTTTGGTTAGTTAAGCCTTTACCAAGTTAATGTGAATGAAGTTCTTAGCTCCAGCCAAAAGTCATTATCTAGACTGTCACTGTCTATAGATTAGGCAGGTCACAAAGTCAGGCAACTCTTACTCTTCCCTTTAATTAGAAATCTGTGACTCACTCAGAGATGAGACTAACATAACTATGTCACTCTACCTGCTGAGGGACATATACCAAGATATCTGACTTCTCTAACCTATGTGACCTATGTAACAGAGGTGATTTCGTTTCAATCTCAAAGGTTAGAACAGTTCACAGTTTTGAAACGGTTGGCACTGGTTAACCTATCTTGAATGTTAAACTTGTAGTGAATTTACTTCAAACATAGTTAGGAATATATTACAGAACCTGGCTCTGTGGCCCTGGAAGGCATGTCATTTCATTTGAGAAGAAAACACTTTATTACATTTATTCTGAAAAAAAATAACTTAGAACCAAGCGCAATGTCCTTGGCATTCTACGCAGACAGAATAATGAAGCCATTGACCTTAAAATAAGGCCACCATACATAACCCGGGGGCTGGAAGGTTGCGTTTCTTAGCCTTTTCAGTTAGAAGACTACCAGGCTAGAATATTTTTAAAAGCTGTGTCTTACAGACTTACTTCAAAATGTCAGAATGACAAGGGATTGCATCAGAGGTCCTGAAGAGGCTCCCAGAAGAACACCTAGAGTAATCTAATTTAATCCTCACCCAGAGTTTATGTCACCCACACTGTCCCTCTGTCTGCTGATGTACCCAGGAGGGACAGGCCTTGCTATCTTTCCAGGGTGTTTGTTTTCCTGTGGATTTTGGTGACATGAACTGCTCTATTTAAATTCAACACGAGGAAGACATCTCTGCTCCTTGAACCTCCTAGAAATTCAACACTTGTTGGCAGAAGGAGCCGAACAAATCTTTCCCCGAGGAGGCAGTCACTCATTGGATTCAAGGCAGGTAGCACAGACCTTAGAATCCTCTCTCTGGTCAGATATCCCGAGGTTGTTCAGCTACACAACATGGACTTTTAGGAACCTTTTCATCTGGGGGAAAAAACTGACTCGGTATACCTTATTCTGAAGAATGGCATTGGGACAGACTGCCCAGGATTGTGTGTCCTGAGGTTTGTGCTACCCAAACTCTCAGCACATGGGATTGGTTTGACCTTCATGTCACATGTCCCCCTAGTGTCCACTCACACCCAGAGCACTCACTTGTTTACATCTTTTATTTCGGAGTTATGATTATTTAAAGTTAGTTTATCTGGTGATGCTTTTCAGGTGACAGAGAGGAGAGAGACAGACAGTGAGACAGAGAAACACACACACACACACACACACACACGCACGCATGCACAGAGAGAGAGAGAGAGAGAGAGAGAGAGAGAGAATTACTCAAACTCACCTCCCCAATTACTTTCTTATCTCAATAGAGAATACTTTTAGAACATGATGAAAGTTTAGTGTCTGTTCTGTTTGGCAAAATACTCAACCTCCTTTAACCTTTTCCATAAAATAGGCTGCAGATTAAAGTCTGGTAAGTTCCAACATAGCTGTGGAGAAGACATGGTTACACAGTAGTGATAGCAGGCAGTGATTCCCGGAGACGTGAAATACAGAATGTTTTAAGCCAACCCTTCCCCCTTCTCTGTAAGCCACGTTTGTCAGGAGAGCTCAGATCATGTCATTGGCCTCATTTCCACGTCTAGTTCTCAGGAGAAAGCAGCCATTCAACTCTGCAGCACAACACTGCTGCAAGCGCTCACCAGTCTCCCCAAGCTGCTGTCACTGAAGTTGTTACCTGGCCATTCATTGTTTCGAACTCATGGCATTGTATTTTTCTTTATGTTTGAGAATTTCATACTCAGGTACAATGAATATGATCATACCCACATCTAACTTCTGCTGTGTCTCCCAACACATACTTGTACTAACTTCATGATATATATACATATATATATATATGCATATTCATCTATATCATCTACATCATCTACATCTATCTATCTATCTATCTATCTATCTATCTATCTATCCAAATACATATATCCAGTTAATGCTGCCCATACATGTATGGGTGTAGTGAATCCATTGGAGCTTAGGAATCCTAGTGACCATGCCCTCAAAAAATAAAATAAAAGGAAATACTCTCCTTATCCCTCCAAACTATCAACTGTCAATAGTAAGAAGTAGGGCCTTAAGATAATTTTCCTGTCTTTTCCAAGATTCTGACCTGCTTGACCTTGCATAGGTCTTCTACACATAGCCCAGCTGCTGTGATTTCATTGGTTGTAGCAGCTGTTTCATGTCCAGAAGACATCTGTTCACAGCGGTCTTCCCATCATCCCTTCTTACATCATTCCTTCCTCCTCTTCTACCATGCCCTTAGCCTTGTGCTGGAGTTTGGTATGGATGTCCTATTTAGGGCTGAAGACCCAGTGTCTATGCTTAGTACTTTGACCAATTGTGCACCTCTCCATTGACTGCTATTCAGGAAACAAAAAAGGTTTCCTGGCCAAGATTAAGAGCAGCAGGGCATACAGCTGTTCGCCACATATATGTAAAAGGTAATTTTACAGCATGGCCATTTAGCAAAATAACAGTAGCAGTTTCGATCCCAGCCCCGTGGCGTCCCTGTTCACAGACTTCTGATCAGGCTCACAGTACCAGGCATGAAATTAACTTCCATGGGACAGGTCTCAAACTAGTCAGAAAGAAGCTTGCTACCCCCAAATAGGGAAAGTAAGTAGACATCCAGTTTGAAGAGAGGGAGGTGCCTTGGAGGTCATCCGTGTCCATCCTCAACCTAATCGCTTTTATTTTCTTTTCAAAACTTTTTGAAATGTTTAAGAGGCTGTCAGAAGGAAAAACACTTTATTTCCCCAGAAGACTCTAGCTCCTCACACACATACAACTCTAAGTAAGGAAACTTCTGGCAATGAGTATGCTCTGTGCAGACTGAGACCTGGGAGCTTCTGTTTAACTTTGGCTGCAAAGTCGGGGTTCCTGACTGTTCACTTGTGCTGAACATACTCCATGCATTTTGTTGCATACAACATGCCTGATTGTCTCATGATTTTTTTGTGGACAATGAAGATTTCATGTATATTATTGTGATTACATTATGCATGTGGTTTTTAGATGCTTTGATTCATTTTAAATACAATTTTAAAACTATTTTGTGGCTACGCCTTTAACCTCTGTACTTGGGAGGCAGAAACAGGTGGCTTTTTGTGAGGTCAGGATTATTCTGATCTAAGTAAAGAGTTCGCTGACATCCAGGGCTACATGGTCAAACAACAACAACAAACAAACAAAACAAAACCAAAACAACAACTACAAAAAACCCTGAAAACTCACCACTACCAATAACAAAAACCCAATAGTTCTTTTTAAGTGGCAGACATGATTTATGGCTTAATTGTACTGATCATAATGTACAGTGGACATCTTGAATTCATTCCCCCTCCCTTGCTAGAATTTTGTGCCCTTTGACCATCTCAACCCAGTTCTCTAATTTACTCTAGCATCAGCCTTGCCCATTGAGAGTGACATTTATTTTTACCCTTATCCAGCTGAGCAAATGAAGCCTATTCCGGTTTTAAAACAGCTGAGAAGTGGAAGTTTTCATTTCGTTTTATAAAGGAAAGAAACAACAAGATTGCAGCAGTGTGCACAGATGCTATCAAATCAATATAATCTTACAAGACAAAGATGGCGGGATGTCCTTGTGCTGGTGTGTCCACGGCATGGGCAGAAAAGGCTGGATGCACTGAACTTTCCATCCCCAACACTGGCCGTTGGAGGGATGAGATAGACAGCTTGTCTGCGATGTAACACTGAGCAGGTGAGTCTGGGTTGGCACAGTTCTTTGCTCAAATCCTTTCTCTTAGGTGACATTTGGAGTAGAAAATATTAAAAATCTCAGCACAGGGGTTTCTTCTCTGCCTTAGGCCGTTTATGTCCCCAGATGAAAGACACACACAGCCTTTCTATTTTTCATATGCTTTAGGCAGCGCAATAGCTGGGCAGCTAGGTCTGCCCTCCATGTTGCTAGAGTCTACTTTCCTATCGATAGCTTCGAATCACCATTACTGTTCACCATGTTCCATCGGGTGGCTCTTAACTCCAATCAGGCAGCCGTCTGGTCCCTGTTCTCTTGGCCTTTAGCCTGTGGCAGCTCTTCTTTCTCCTTCTGCATGTTCTTCTATTCCATGGTGGCTTCTTTCTCTCCTTCCCTCCTTGTGCTCCTCTCTCTCCCCCAAGCCCACAAAACCTCAAGACCTCAACCCCACATATGTCTCTTCTGCCCAGCTATTGGCTGTTGGCATCTTTATCCACCAATCAGAATTAACTTGGGGCTAGGGTCCCAGGGTTGACACTCAGACCCCAGGTCTTGTGGAATTACTTAGCATTACAATAGATAGGAAAAGACAAAATCGTAAAGATATCTCATGCTCCCTCCTATTTGCTATGTTTGGGTCTACTTTAGGTTTGTCTGGCTGTCCTTCTCTCATCCCTCCTCTCTTTCATCATTTGAACTGGCTCCCAAGGCTTCCTTGTACTTATGGCATAGTGTGTGATGCTTTAATGTATATATTCAGCATGGCATGATGGACTTGGGGGTGACTGACCTTTCCCTCTGCTTGGGGAGTTATTACTTTGTGTTAGGAAGTGTTCAGCCCTTTTCGTTGCTTACAAATCACACAATGCACACCTGTCAGCTGCAGTCGCTCACACTTCCATCACGCCACAGGACCTTTGAGCTCATTCTTGCCGACTTCTGTAGTTTAGTGCTTGCTGTGGATCTCCCACCCCTACCTACCGCTTCCTCAGCCTCATGTCCCAGGTACCCCTGTTCCTCTCTCCACACTAGAACACAGATATTCTGCATCTTTTACATATTAGTGAGAATGCGGTGTTGATCTTTCTTAGCTCTCTTACTTAATTCAACATAACATCTACTAATTCAGCCATGGTGCCTCCGCGAGTGTCCATTTTGGGAGCTGAATAGAATTCCCTTGCATACGCGCACTGCATCTTCTTCATCTCACCATCAGTGTGTTTGTCACTTGACAACTGTGAACAGTACTGCAATAAACATAGGGATGCAGGTGTCCCTTTGATGTATCGATTCATCCCCTTTGGGATGTCCCAGAGGTAGGACAATTGGGACTTTATGCCTCTTCATTTCTTTTTTTTTTTTTTTTTTTTTTTTTTTTTTTTTTTTGGTTTTTCCGGAGCTGAGGATCGAACCCAGGGCCTTGCGCTTGCTAGGCAAGCGCTCTACCACTGAGCTAAATCCCCAACCCCTTGCCTCTTCATTTCTTTTGTTACTTTATTTATTGAGAAATCTCCATGTCATTCATTTTTCTTTCACAACACTAGTCATTTTCTATTTACATAATGTTTCATTAATTTTTGCAAATTTCATACATGCAGAGAGTATATTTTGATTATATTAAAACCTCGCTCCTCTTCTTAATTTCTCCCAATCTCCCTCCCAACTTAATGCCCTCATTTTTTTCTAGTCAGTCTCAGATTTCATTTTGGATGCCCATACACTCATGTGTGTGGGACCATCCACTGGATCATGATTGAACTTCCAGAGGCCACATCCTCAAAGAAAAGGGGCTCTCCCTCCCCTAAAGGCATTATTGGATGGAGAGCAGCTCCTCAGCTAGGAGAGGCCTTCCCTAGTCCCTGCTGCAATGTTGACTGGATTACCTTTTGCAGGCAAGCACGACCAGAGTGAGTTCATGAGTTCAATAGTCTTATTATGACCAGAAGACATTGTTTCTCTGCAGTACTCCTGACCTCTGTTTTTTACAGTCCTTCTGATCTCATTTCTATGACGCTTCCTCAGCCTCGAAGGGAAGGAATGTGACATGGATGTCCCTTTTGTAGCTGAGCACTCCACAGACACTTACTCGCTTCACTTTGACCCGCTGTGAGTTTCTGCATTAACCTCCATCCACCGCACAAAGAAACTTCCCTGATGAGGTCTCAGTGCTGTGCCAATCTACAGGTAGAGAGATGCAAACACAGAAAGCAATTTGATACTATGTCCATTTAGCAAAATAATAGTATCATGTTCACCCACGGGGCCTGAGTGCTCCCAATCTTCTTGATCAGATTTACAGAACCAGCCTTGTGATTTCTCCTGTGGTGCAGTGCTTAAATCTAGTGTTCATAATAAAAGTAATTTAAATTCCCAACATCAGTGAATCAAAATTCCCTTTTCTAGGCTAGGATGTCTTTAATTTCTTGCTCTGGACTTCTGTTCACAGCGTAATGAAAACACAGTGAGCTGCACAGGAGAGCTGCCCTGAGGCCATTAGTGTGAAGGACACAGAAAAAAAAGAAAAAAGTGTGTGTTTGTGTGCAATAGAGGGATCTATATATGATATATATATATCATGTATATATCATATATATATCATATATATGGTATCTATATCTATATATAATTGGGAGAGAGAGTGAGAGAGAGAAGGCACACAGAAAAGCAATATTTTAAAATGAGGTTATTTAAACTGGGTATGGGTTCCAGATAGAAAATGGATGTCAGTGTAGAGGAGGTATTCCCATAACAAAGTAGCTGAGATGTACAGGGGTATGAGTACAGAAACAAAAGGAAAGGGTAAGGCTGTGGCTTGCTTTATGTAACTATTAATGGGGACAGGACAGCAAAAGCAGAGGGAACTGAGAGAGAAGAACCTAGGAGAGTGTTGGGTCCTGGAAGGCCAATCAGTAAAGCCTGTCAGGAGGATCTTGTCTGATCAACTGTATCAAGCTGTTGCGAGGTCAGGTCACATGAGAGAGGACAGAACAGGATGTTTCTCAGGCTGGACTAAGCAATAGTAGCCTTCAATGGGGAACACTATATTACCAGGGTGTGGGTTAAGATGGCTCAAATGGGGGTTGGGGATTTAGCTCAGTGGGAGAGCGCTTGCCTAGCAACCGCAAGGCCCTGGGTTCGGTCCCCAGCTCCGAAAAAAAAAAAAAAAAAGAAAAAAAGAAAAAGATGGCTCAAATGGGCTAAGAGAGGACCAAGGCTGTGTTAACAAAGATTAACTTGCCACAAAAAAGCACCAATAGCTGAGCAAAACGAGATTCCACTCAAGTCCACCTTGGCGAAGCAATGAACTCATTGGAGTTGCTTTCAGGAAAGTGGGTAAGTGATTAACTTACTGGGAGCAGGAATACCTCATGCTGCTGCACTGCAGGAAATCCCACTCTAGTGTGACAGCTCTTGAACATTGTAGCCCTGCCATCCCCTGCCTAACTTGCATGCAGCTCCATGGAAGTCTCCTGATAGCCAGGCATAACCTTTCCACAGAGAGATGAAGCTTGTATTGCATAAGCTTCCTGAGCCTCACTCATCCCTGAAGGAGGGAATGTACCAACTCACAGGGAGCAACTACACAACCATGGAGGAGGAAGAATGTTATACAAGCTATCACTGGAAAGTGTGGCCTAAATTTATGGTGAATCATCCTACCTCAAAAGATCCAGATTAAAAAAATCCGTCTTCCCACTTTAAATAATTTCATTAAGAAAAATCCCTCAAGGGTGAACCCAGGACACATGGGTTTTAGTTCATGCAGATGTAGTCAAATGGACAACAAAGGTTAGCCATTGCAATCTGGCTTCAACCTGGCACTGAGAAAAGAGGGAGGGGAAGCAGGGGGAGGGTAGAAGAGGGAGGAGAAAAGGAAGAGGAGGAAGATGAAAAGGAAGAGAAGGTGTCTATAGATACCAACTTCCTGCCATGGTTTAACTTCTTCACAAGGTGTGGTTAAAAATATGCTCATTGTGCTCCCAGGAGGACTCCGGATAAAGCAGAGACACTGCCAGCAGGACTGTGCTAAGTCCACTGAGGTACTACATTTTACATTCAGAAGCGGTGTCTTTGCCAAGTGTTCGAGATTCCATAGAGAGAATGAATTCCCGAGCTGCTCTGAGGTGTCAGGCACCATCTTGTACACACCGCATAAAGAATTTGATGCCACAAACCTGTGTATATGGTGCTGGGCATGGCAGATACACCAGGCAACTTGAAACTACTGTCATCCAACTCTAGAGAAAGGCAGCGTAAGTCTTACCTTGCACATTAAACCCTGGATTGACCCTTCCTTAGCCCATGCACAAAGGTCATTTTCATTCAAACTCTTCTCAGTTATTGTTCCAGCAATAGCATGCAGTTGGTAAATAATAGCGAATTTCCTTAACTGGGTGTTTAATTCTCAGAACATGAACATCATGTTGTCCATGTTAGAAAGCAAATAAAAGCAGTAATAGAACTACTCACCTTATTTTTCCTTTCTCACTACTATTGCATCGCTCTGTTCCCTTCAATGGTATAGCTGTCACTCTAACTCCCCAGTCCATTCCTTCACTGGTCTTAGAGCCTACTTCTTCAGAATTCTAGTGTATACTGAAGACCAACTGAGACATCCAGGCTCTTGGACTGAACAACTATTAGATTCTTGGACCTTCTGCTGGTAGAGAGCCATTGTTAAAATAACTGGACCACTATTTGTGGGCCATGCTAATAAATCCCATAACTACATCTATCCTATCTATATCTATATTTGTATCTATATCTCTATCAGTACTGATATCTATATCTATATAATATGGAATAAATTCAATATATATTATATATGTTCCATATATATATATATATATATATATATATATATAGTAGTCATTCTTTTGATTCTGTTCATCTAGGGGACCCTGACTTTGTGCATACTTTAATCCCATATCTACATATATCTCAAGCTCTATTTCTATCTTTATCTTTAATATGGAATAGACCCCGTATACATTATGTATTGTATAGAATACATATACATGCATATATACATACATACATACACACTATATACACACACACATTTTATATATATATATATATATATATATATATATATTCATTCTATTGATTCTGTTCCTTTAGGGGACCCTGACTAACACACAGATCTTTGTGCATACTTTAATTCCATATCTACATCTATATCTATCCTTATATAATATGAATAAACCCTATAATTATAAGTTATCTAGAATATTATAATATATATTTATATATATGAACAATATAGTCATTCTATTGATTCTGTTTCTAGGGGACCCTGACTAGTACACAGATCTTCTTGCATAATAGGCCACCGTTCAGTTTTCCACTGCTGACCTGTATCCCTAGCCTTCCTTTTACTTTTTTCTTTCCTTTTGAAATAGCATGGTCCTAAGTTTTGGCCTTGAACTTACATCTTTTTGTCTAGCCTCTGAGTAGCTTAGAGGAGCATGCCACCAGATCTCCCCAAGCCTTTAGTCTTTTTCCATCATCTTAACCTGCAAATTTTTGTGAGCTCTCCTAATTCTCAATAAGCCCATGAATTACACTGTAACTGTCCTTTTACAGATAAGGTAGTACAAAGTCAGAAGCCATTTCCAGTGCGGTCAAGTGACACAGGAGTCAGTGCCTCTGATGGATAGTGACATCTGTGTGTCTTCCCATCTGCTTGGAATCGTTATCATGATTCACTGCTCTCAACACACCATGAATGCTGTTTTCTCACCCCTTGTGACCAAAACTCTAAGGTCAAGCCAAGCAAGGAGTGGGTTGTTGTTGTTCACAGTTGAGTGAACAATCCATGGTGGGGAAGGCATGGCAGCAGGGGCCTGAGGCAGCGCTCACATCATGTGCAGGTTCAGGAAGCAGAGGCCGGAGAGGGGGAAGAGAGAGAGAGAGAGAGAGAGAGAGAGAGAGAGAGAGAGAGAGAGAGAGAGAGAGAGAGAACTCATTTCTTCTTTGTATTTAGTCCAGGATCCTGGTTCATGGGATGATGCCACTCATATTTTTCCCCACCTCCACCCACCATGCTCAGTTAAACCTTTCTGGAAAAAACCTCACAGATATTAGTCAAATTGACAATGAAGACTGATACCCTTACACCCTGTGATCTGAATGTTCTTAAACTGGCTAAGAAAACTAGAGGAAAATACTAGATTACCTGAGCTGTGTCATTAGCAGATGGGGTTGGCCACTCACTGCTTGGTCTCTAGTAACCAGAGGTTGACACTACAGAGAATGAAGAGGCTATAGACTGAATTGTGGAACTTCCTCTGAAAAGATCCAATCCCAACAGGGCGCATTGTGACATTCCTTTGTTACAGTTTAGGGTGATGAACCAAGATCGCTTCTAGAAAACTCTGTGGAACAATCATTTTAATCATTTGGACATTTAATCAAGAGCCAAAAATCTAATCAATGGCTGACCCACTGCAGCACTGGGTCTGTCTGGCTTCTTGCCTGGATTGTCCAGACATAATTAGCAATCATCTCAGCTGGGTGACCTTGGTTTTAGGAAATCTCAACAGGGAATAGCTATTTCCTAAGGGGAACTTACCTTCACTTCCTTCTCCCACTCATTACTGGACAGTGCAATGGTTCCAATTCGACTGTCTCAGCTGGCTGCTAGGCCAACAGCCACTGTAATGAAGAGCTGTAAGGAAGTTTTCCTGGAGAAAGTTTGGGTTCTCATCCTCCTCGTTCATCTTTTCTCTGTTCAGTCACTTTGAAGTAAAGTGTTATTTAATTTTATGCATTTCAGTTCTTCCCGAATTCACCAGAGGACAAAACCTAACTCAGCCAGGAAGGATTTTTGCTTCAATTCAAAACAGAGAACTTTCAATTTAAATTGTCTCCTTAGGATAAAGATAAAGCTTTGCTCAGATGCCCTGAATGCCATTTTCTTCTGACCTCCATCTTGGAAGGTCTTAGATTGAAATGACTGTTTTTGTCTCTATCTTTGGCAAGGGACTCAACTGCTTTGAGTCTTCCAGAGATGTTGATCAGCAAAGGCCTCCTTCTGTAGAGGCATCTTACTCAGGAGCTGAGCAAAATCAGCCTCTGGAAGTGAGATTCAGGCAGAGAAAAGCACAGGTAGACACATTTATAGGAAGGCACAAGGCAGATCCACTGGATAAACAGGATGAGCCTGATCTTATTTACTTTACCAAAACAATTATTTAGAGGCTCAGTTATTACAGTGCTTGCAACGAGAGCATGGGAACTTGAGTTAACACCTGCTCTAGGACCCATCTAAAAGGCAAGGAGTGATGGTTGTCATCCCAGTGCTGTATAGACAGAGATGAAGGTATCTCTGGAGATCATTGGATAGCTAGTTTTTCTGTACTAGTGAGCTTCAGGTTTACTAAGAGACCCTATCTTTAAAAATATAAAGGGGTTGGGGATTTAGCTCAGTGGTAGAGTGCTTGCCTAGGAAGCGCAAGGCCCTGAGTTCGGGTCCCCAGCTCCAAAAAAAAAAGAAAAAAAAAAAAAAAGATAGATCGCTAGTACACAATGGTATCTTTGTTCTACATGTATATACATCCACACACACACACATGCATATGCTACATATACACATAAACTCGATTGACAATCCTTGGAAGCAATATAAATGGACCCCTTAGCAGACTGTGTGTACCCTAGTAACAGGCTTTGGTTCCTGTCCTTAAAGTATCTGATTAAGTGCTATAGGGAAATGTGGTCTTATTTCAGCATTTCTACTTCTCCTCAGGTGTGGAAGTATGACAGAGAAAGACTGTTGGTCATCTTCCATCTTGGGAGTGAGGAGGGATGGAAATGATGCTGAGAAATGTCTCTGAATGGCTCATCTCCTTCTGCATAGCTGTTGATACAGGGACATCGTCCAAATCAATCATGCCACACAGACTATTAGGGAATCCATGCCCAAGTGGAGGGAAACAGTATTTGTAGATAAGAACGTTTTCAAGGAACTCATTACATTCTCAATTTTAAAAGCTGCACCACCTGAAGTGGGTTAATTTTTCTAACTTGCTGCAGTTAATAATAACTGTAGCTTGGGATGCACCAAGCATCTTGGACAGCCTCTTGAAGAACATCATTTCATTTGACCTTCAGGGCATTCTGGAGATTTGGGTAAAGTTAGCACAGAAACTTCCGGCACAATGAATCTTGCTGGCAATTTGGGATGTGTAAGACATGTTTGAGCCCAGAAGCAACATGAAATGTGAGTCTATGACAGTTAGTTTGTAATTCCCAAAATGCTGCAACCAGGAATCCTTTGAGGAGAGAACTTCAATTGAGGAATTATCTGGATCAGGTTATCCTGTAGTTATTTCTTTGGGGGCTTATCTTGGTTATTAATTGTAGGTGACATGATTCCTCTGGAGGAGGTATCCTGAATCAGTAGAACAGAAAGCTGGATGAGAACACGCAAACATGGATCCATTGGTTTCTCTCTGTTCTTGGCTGCATATGCAACTGGCTGATGGTTTTCCTGCCTTGCCTTTTCCTCATAATGGGTGTAGCCTGGAATTTTAAGCAAATAAATGCTTTCCTCTCTACATTTTTTTTTTGTTAAGGGATTTGTCAAAGCAACAGAATGAAGCCAGAATGGGACCAATAGCGTGTGGACCATAATCTAGAGCTATCCCCATTATCTTCCAGGGGCAATTCCCTTCATTTCTCTGTATCCACAACCCAACAAACCAACCAAGCAGCAAGCAAAACCATGGAATTATAATGAAGAAATGAAATATTGAGGAAAATGTCAATATCAACTCAATAATACTCTGAGGACGGGATGTGTCTGAATGAAAAACAAGAAACAGAGAATTAATGCCTCCCTCATGCAGAGGAAGATATACCCTACTCAGAAATCCAATCTGTAGGGAGTCTATTATATATTTTTGGTAAGTATGCTAGTGTTGGAGAATGGGCTGACCAGGTTCATCTGTCTGCCTTTAGTCTCCATTAATCAGCTACCTTTTAAAATAAGATCAACAAACAAAAACAGCTCAAAGTTTAAGGAAATTTAAGGCCAAGCTCCTAGCAGAGTATCTGCTTTTGTTTTGTGAGGGGTCTATTTAGTTATAACATAGAAGGTTGTCCATATACTTGAAGTCAACTGATTGACTTTGCTAAGGGAATATCCCCATAGGCCCAAGACCTAGAGATGGCACAGACAATCACCAGCATCCCCAATCTTCCCTTTGTACCTCCCTGTCATTATTTGTTCAGAGAAAACACGGCACTGGTTCTTGTTTCCTAAATTACTTCTCATTCCTTACAGAGAGTAGATAAGATTAGATAATTCATGTTGTGGACTTGGCTTGCCACTTTCTTGAGATATAATTAACAAAATAAAATGGACCTATTGTGCAATGGTAAATTTAAAACATGCCACGAACATCCTGACCAGACTTCAGGTCACCTCTGCCTGGTAGAAGTTGCCTTGGTTTGTGAACAGTTAACCCCTCCTCCAGTTCCTACCATGTCATAGGCAGCATGTGATCTGTCTCCAAGATTCTCTACCTCTCTAACCCTTAGGACATGAAGATTGTGCAGTGTGTATTCTTGTCGGATTGTTTTCTCTCCTGTTCATGGGTGTGTCATATTTCATGCTGTGAATTCTGTTGACCTATCGATATGTGGACTTCTTGTCCTTTGGGGCTATTGCCACAGTGCTTGCAGTGAACACTCCATGCAAGTCTGTAGTAATGTCCGTCTGCATTTATTTGTAGTAAGATTGGTGGGAAGCATGCATTTTATACAGTGGTTCTCAACCTTCCTAGTGCAGCAACCCTTTAATACAGTTCTTTGTATTGTGGTGACCCTCTCCCATCATAAAATTATTTCTGTTGCTACCTCATAAGTGCAGTTTTGCTACTGTTATTTATCATAATGTAAATTTCAGATATGCAGGATATTTGATATGTAAGCCCTATGAAAGGATCTTTGGAACCCAAAGGGTTTCCAACCTACAAGTTGAGAACCACTGATTTAACAAGATAGTCACTCCCAGTTTGGTTTACAATAAGCATGGTGTCATTTTTACATTGCTAGTCGTGATGGATGTGGATTCTGATTGTATCTTATTCTTGCCAGGTATTAGTCCCTGATTCTACCCATATGGGTTTACACAGCTTAACCTTTGGATGTACTTTGTCCTTTGATAATATACTTTTGTACTCATTATCAATCATATGTTTTATTTAATGAATACTCTAACCTATTCCAACCTAAAAATCTTTTTTGTTTAACTTTAAGAGATTTTCATGCTTTATGGATACAACTTATGTGTCAGATAATACCTTGAAATAATGGTTAATATCCTGTTTCCTTTGTATGTATATAATAGTATATTTTGAAGAATGTGATATTTAAATTTAAAAAAAAACTAATTTATATTTTTCTTTCCTGGCTATACTTTTAGAGTGATCATATTTGAGAAACTTGTGCCTAATTTAAGATCCTGAAATACGTCTAGGTTTTGTCTTGTTTTGAGACAAGATTATCACATAGTCCAGGCTGACTTCAAACTTTAATGTAGCTATGGTTAACCTGGAATATCCGACCAATATTCCTGCCCCATGCCCTGCAGTTGTGGATGTACGTCACTGTACCTGGTGTGGTGGTTTGAAAGAACAATGGCCCTGTAAGTGCTGGTATTTGAAGATCTGGTACCCAAGTTGGTGGTGCTATTGGGGAGCTGTGGAACCTTTGGGAGGTGGAGCCTGCTGGAGGCCATATATCTCTGGGGATGAGCTTTGAGTGGTCATAGTCCTGCCCCATTTCCTGTTCTTGCTCTGTTTCATTCCTGTTATGTAGATGTGAGCTCACAGCTTCCTGTTCCCTCTGCCCTGCCTTCCTGCTGCGATGGCCTCATCTCTCTGAAGAATTCTTCCTTCTATCAGTTGCTTCTGGTTGGGGTTGTTTATCATAGTGACAGAGAAGTGAATCTACCTGGCTTCTCCAGAGTTTTATGCTGGAGTTCAATATGTGCAGTCTTTGTGTGGAGGCCCCTGATGAGTTCTGAGGTGGGCAAATGACATGAATTAAAGGCCAGTGTTGATTATCTTTGTTGTGTTATTCAACTCCGCCAATACTATTATCATAGCTACATTATCTATTTTTAATTGCTTAGACCAAACATACAACTTTTTTCCCAAACAGGGTTTCTTTGTGTAGCACTCTCTGTCCTGGATTCTCTTTGTGGACCAGGCTGGCCTCAAACTCACAGAGTCCTCCTGAGTCGTGAGATTAAAGGCATGGACCACCACTGCCCAGCTTAACATAACATTTTAAAAAGTTTATTCCTGTCCATTTTGCACTCGTCCTATGTCAATACTTCACTGTGTTGATGAAATCAGAGATTACTATTTAATTTGAATTTGTTCTTTCTCTACACTGGCTTGACCTTGCTGTTTCCTGTGCCTTTCTCTCTTTATGGATCAGTCTCTGAAGTTTCAGTTTTGAAAACGCCTTTTTGTATTTTGATGGAAATTGCATTGCATGATGAGTCTGGGAAGAATTATCATATTAATAGCAGCTAGACTTTAAATTCATGGACATGGTTTGTCTCAGTTTATTTAATTTTTCTTGGCTATATTTTATATTTTTCAGTCACAAATCTTACCCCTTTGTTGTGTTTATTTTATTTGGAGGTTTTATTGGGATGAAGAATTGCTTCATTAATTTTATTTTCACATTTTTGACATTCACTGCTGAACAGTACAGTTTTGTAAGTATTATGTTAGCATATATTAAAGTATTGTTGTTGTAGTATTTTCATGCTTTCTATGAGCACATTTTGTCATAATCTTCCTGTTATCCACACTCTTTCCCTTTCTTTATATTTGTGATTTTTTTTTCACATTTGAGGGGAAACCTATGTTGTCTGTGTACTTGGCTTATTGTTTTAAATATGATGACTTCCAGTTGTATCTGCTTTCCTGAATATGGGATGATCTTTTCCTTTCTCTCTGAATTATGATTCCTTTATGCATACCTTCATACATTCTTTATTCATTCGCTTGCTGCAAAGTAGCCAGGTGGACCCCATAACTTGACTATTGCAATTAAAGCCACGATAAACCTAGATCCACCAATATGTCTAATGTGATTATCCTTTTCACAGATGATGCTAAGATCTGTGACTTTGTCAGGCTCACCATTTTAAAACTTCTATTGATGAACTCTGTACTTGTATTTTTGTGTTTCATATTTCCATTTTTTTGATTAAAGATTTCATGAAAGTAAGTCATTTTTTATTCTAATATTTATTTCACAAATGCCTGTAGGGTTTTTTTTACTACTGGACAATATTTCTCTGAAAATGGACTGTCTTAACATGTGTTTCTATTGCTGTTATGAAACACTGTGGCTAAAAAAGTAATTTGGAGAATAAAAGGTTTATTTGTCTAACACAGCACATTGCTGTTCATCATTAAAGGAAGTCAGTACAGGAACTCAAACAGGACTAGAACCCAGAGTAGGAGCTAAGGTAGAGGTCATAGAGGAGTGCTGCTTGCTGGCTTGCTCCTCATGGCTTGCTAAGCTTGCTTTCTTACAGAACCTAGGACCACCAGCCCAGAGGATGGCACCACCCACAATGACTCTGCCCTCCCCTATTGACCACTAATAAAGAAAAAATATCTTACAGGCTTGCCTATAGCCTGATTTTATGGAGGTACTTTTTTTTTAAATTGAGGTCCCCTTCTCTCGGATGACTTTACCTTGTGTCACATTGACATAAAACTAGTCAGCAAAGTGACTTTCTTCCCCTCATTTACCTTTTAGATTTTAAATTGATACATAAAACTAAAATTATGCATATTAGCAATGGCCTATATATGTACACATACACAATTTATACCCAGGTACACATTGAATAATGCTAATCAGGGCTAGAAACAATTTGTTTCCTCAAACCCTGATGGTTTTATAGTGAAACCTTTCAAAATTTCCCTCTGGTTGTGTGCATTGGAACAGCTTACGAGAGCTTTTTGCTTCTATATAACTATATATTCTGAATTGATCAGGAATCTCTCAGTCTACTCTCTCCCATGTCTGCTTATCAATATTCTCAATGTCCACATCAAGGCTTTCAGATTTGACAGTGCGTGAACTTCCCAGATCTAGCCACAGTGCCATGAGCAATAGAATTCTTTTCATGGGCAATTACTATTTCCATGGTTACTATACCATGTTATTTTTTTAACCCATTAGCTTATGGATACTTCATTGTCCTGTCTCTTGGGTGTTGTCACAAGTGCTGTAGTGAAAGTGAGAGTATGAATTTTCTTTCCTTTTGATATATACTCAGCATTGGAATACTGGGTTTGGGGGGGCGGCGAGTGTCAAAGAATATGTCTTACTCCCACCCTCATTGCTGTTACAAGATACTTAACAAAAGCAGCGAGAGGAAGAAGGGTCTATTTTGCCTCTGGTGTTAGCTTTGTCAACTTTATAAACTTGGGAATAGGAAACTGTAACTGAGGAATTGCTAATTGATATAGGAGGACCAAACCCACACTAGACAGTGCTACTTCTCTCTGGTCAAGTGGGTCTGAACTATATAAGAGAGCGAGCTAGGCAAGTCATAGAGCATGAGAGAGCATGAAGTGTTTTCCTATGGCCCCTACTTCAGCTCTTGCCTGTAGGTTTGTCCCTTGGCATCTCTCAATGATGGATTGTAAAGAGTGAAATGAAATAAATCCTTTCCTCCTCAAATTAGTTTTGGTCAGTGTTCTATCAAAGCAACAGAAACCAACTAGGAGACAAGAGGATATACATCATCAGGAGTGAAGTCACCAGGTCACATTACATGCGCAGTCAGGAAGCATGAAAATGACCAATGGTCTTCTGCTTGGGAGCTGCCTGTTAGATGGTGGCATTCCCATCCAAGGCGAGTCTTCCTCCCTCAGTTCTACCTATCTGGAAACCCCTGAGCAGACTTGCCTAGAGGTGTGACTCATTCAAATCCAGCCAACCTGACAATGCAGATGAATCATCACTGGAAAGCTCTAGGTTTAAAGTTTTGTTTTTCAGAATTCATGAAGTGTACATACCTAGCAGCAGTGATCAAGTCTTCCTTTTCCTTTAGATCCCAGATAGCACTCGTATCTGCTATGCTTCCATTGCTCTCCATTCTTACTGGAACGAGGTGATATCTCCTGTGGTTTGGGTTAGCATTTCCTTAGTGACAGGACTTTTTTCTTTCTTCAAGTATCTTTTAGATTCATACATATGTCCTTTGCAAAGCATCTGTCAGATATTGGATTATTCGTAGGATTTTGTTATTGAGTTTGTTGAGTATTTTATATAGTTTGAATATCAATCTCTTTTCAGGCTCATAGTTCACTAAGTTGTTCTCTCATCCTGTGAACTCTGTCTTCTCTATGTTAAGTTTTCTTGGTGTGTGGAAGCATTTTTAGTTGGATGCAATCCCATCTGTCTACTTTGTTTTTGTTTCCTGTGCCTTTTGGATTTCTTCTAGTTTACTTTTTTCTGTTGCTGTGATAAATGCAATGACTAAAAAGCAACAGAGCTTTGGAAATGGTTTGTTTCAGCTCATGCTCTGGGTTATATAGAGTTTGTCACTACGAGAAGTCAGACCAGGAACTCAAGCCAGGCACTTGGAGCAGAGACCCTGGTGAAAGGCTGCTTGCTGCTTGCTTACTTGCTCAGGTAGGATTTTAAACATCCTTGGTCCTCCTGAGTATTGATGGTGCTACCTACGGTTAGCTGGGTCCTCTCTCATTAGTCAACAATGAGGATGATGTCACACAGATACATCTAAAGCCAATCTGATCTAAGGACATCCTTCATTTGTGGTTCCCTAAGCTGATGCTGGGCTGTGTGAAGCTAACTCAGACAGGGTCTTTTCTAAAACTCCATGCCTACTCCAGTTCCTGTTTTCTAATAGATTTTGTCCATTTTGAACCTATTTTTTGTAAGTGGATGTAGCTTTTATTCTACATATGGGTGTTGATTTTCTCCATTTTCCAAAGCGAGCCTTTGTCATACCTGTCAGATATCATCAGGTTGCACATTGGGTTTTCAAGCCTCCATACTCTTCCCTGCTGGCCCACGTTTCTTTCCTGGCATTTACGCACCATCTTGACTGCCACTTTTATTATGAGTGCAGCCAAATGCTTCTTATTTATGTATAACTTTTGGAACGCTCTTTTCTCTAGTTCTACAAATCGTTGTGATAGAGATTACCTTGAACCTGCGGATAGAAAGCTGCTTTCCTGCTCTTGGGAATATCTCAATGTTAAATTGGTTTGGGTTATCATTTATTTATTTTGACGCTGGGTCTTGAAACGTAGTGTTCTCCTTATTCCTCAGCCAACTGAGTGCTAGAATTATAGGCACATGCCCCCATGCTCAGATTCATTTACCTTTTCTAATACCTCATGCCAACCACCTTTGTCTCAGTCCCCTGGTCTTGGGAACATCCTCTTCAATGGAATACCTGACAAGACATTTTGTCCATTTTCTTTTTAGGCTACAAGCTGTTTATGATTCATTTGTGCGACTTTTAAACTACTCCAAGACAGATTTCTTCAGCAGATTCTTGATTTACAAATATCTTTTGTTCTAGAGTAGAGGATATGTTTAATTCATTTTACCTTTTGATAAAATGATCCTTTAAAATGAAAATATATGATTATATGCCTATAATTAACTTCTCAAAATTAAAAAAGAAGCAAAACATGAGTTTTATGCAACATTTGTTTAAAATATATTGGCATTTATTATGTATTGTAAACCTAAGTTATAGGAGTAAAAACTTCACAACATATTTTATTCAGTAATCATATAAGAACTTGATAAGGGCATTGAAAGGAAATGTTTCACTCTGTCATCACTCTGATGAGCACAGCTATCACTTTCTTCAAGCGCTAGTGAATTGTGAATATGTAAAACTGATAATATAATCACATTCATCATTCTACAAATTCATCATTCTACAAATGCAAGTTACCTTAAAATTATATTGCATTTTGCTTACTTAAAATTTTTAATGTTTATTAAAAAATGTTGCAAATGAAAAAAAATCATGCAGTAAAATTAACCAGGGCAAAAAGACTATACAACTCCTCCCCCTTCTAAAGAATAGATTCTTTTCATATACAGATATTCTGAATACAACTTCCCTCCCTTTACTCCTACCGGTTCCTCCCACCTCCTTTGTCATCTGGAGCCACTCCATTTCTCTCTCTTTAGAAACCAACAGGCTTCTATGAGAAAACAATAAAACATAACAAAAATAAAATACACTAAGATAAAAATAAAACCAACAATGTTAGACAAAGCAAGCTATGAAAAAAATAAAAGAGCCCCAAGAGAGGGCATAAGAACCAGAGAGCCACTTTGCAAATTCAGTAGTCTCAAAAAGTTGCTAAATTGAAAGCTGTGTCATACATGCAAAGGATGCGGTGCAGAATCTTGTAGGTCCTAAGCCTGCTACTCCAGTCTCTCTGAAATCTCATGTAAGCCTTGCTCAGTTTCTTTAGAACTTACTCTTCCTGTTCTGCTCTGTCCCTTCTATCTCTCCCACTCCTCCTTCCTCCTGTTCTGTGGGGTTTCCTGAGCTCTGGGGTGGGGAGGATTTAATGGAGACATCTCATTTAGAGCTGTGTTTTCCAAGGACTCTTTCTCTGCATAATGTCTGGTTGAGGGTTTTTTCGTATGTTCCCTTATACTGTAGCAAGAAGCCTCTTTGATGATGGCTGATCTATGACTATGGCAAAATATAATTAGGGATCATTTTACTGTTACTTTTTTTAAAAGAAGGGTAGGTAGTATTTGAGTTTTAGGTCTCTTGGCTATCTGGTCTCTGGTTCTTGGTCACCCATGCAGTGTTAAGTATGTGTTTCATCTCATGGAATGGACGTTAAGTCAAATAAGACATTGATTGTTTACTCCCACAAGGGTGACATCACCACTGTCCTAGTTGTATTGTGTAGGCAAGATTGTATAGACTGTACAACTTAATGAACTAAACAGAAAAGTCATTTGGGACCTGGTTTGTGTATATGCTGGTGTGTATGTGTGTGTGTACGCATGCGCGTGCCACAATTTGTGTATGTGTGGAGGTCAAAGGACAACTTGCAGGAGTTGATTCAGCTGTTACACTCAGGTTGATAGCCTTGGTGGCAACTGCCTTTACCCATAAGTCCTTCTTCTCAGTCCTGAAAAATTACATATAAAAGCCAATATATTTTCTCTGATTAGTAGGAAGACAGAAAGGAAAAATACACAGAAAGTTATATGAATAGATGTCAAAAGAAATGATAAAGTCAGGCATCCATTATATAATACTAATTTTCAAATCATAAGCAAACTTGCTTAATCTGATCTAAAATATCTACAAAAACAAAAAATCAAGCCAATAAACACCAGACATTCTGTTCCACACCTGAGACTGAACACCAGAGTTGCTTTCTGATCGTATTCACTCCACATTAGCTGCTGAAGTTTTCAGTCACTTAATAGGAAAGAGAAGACATAATAGCGGGTGTAAACACTGTAAAATAAGAGAGTGACAGGGTGCTTTTACATGTAATCTGTAAGAAAATTGACACATATAAATTAAAAAGAAATTCTAGAGAAAGGATAAAACAGGTTCAACAGGCAGTTGGGAATCATATTTTGAACAAATGTCTATGGAATAAAATACTTTGATAAACAGCAAGACAGAGTAAGAGATTCAGCAAATAGTTATGGCAGAGAAGGAGGAAAGGCCTCACTGAAGAAGATGAGCCTTGGACTTTATGCTACCTCTGCCGTCAGCACTAGAGTCTGTGTAACAGAGGGAGGTAACTTAGGGGAAGCAAAGCAAACTACTTATTTCTCCAGCCCTAAAGCTAGTGTCTCCAGTGTAGTAGGCAGCACTGGGTGGGTCTTACTGACACCAGGCTAATTCCTACAGCTATAGGTTCTGGGTCAGCCTCAGGGTGGGGCATGCTATACACCTGGGTCTTTGATCATCACACCATGCTCCAGCAGACTTTGAATCTAGGGGTGCTTCCCACTTAGAGAGAAAAGAACTCAACTTCCTGGTCTTAAAATTTGGCGTTCAAGATGAGCTGTTATACTGAATCCTAGAGCTGAGAAAGGCCCCATGATTCTGCATTTTCTTTTTCATATTAAGCAGCTTAAAAAAAGCAAGAGTTGATGGAGCAGAGACATGGCTCAGAAGTTAAGAGCATTGGCTGCTCTGATAGAGGACCAAGTTTGGTTCCCAGAATCCACAGGGGTGGATCACAGCCAGCTGTAACTCCAGGTTCAGGGAATCCAATACCCTCGTCTGGTCTCCACAGGTTCCAGCACACATGTGCACATACCTGCCCATGCACATAAATAACGACTCTTAAGGAAAAATTGACCTAAAGATAGGGAAGGGTGCTGTGGAAATGAGTGGCGAGCATGGAAGCTCATGTGTGTGTTTGTGATCGTATGTGAGCAGTGTTCACTTTATGAGCATGTGGGAATTTTGTTAATTCCCATTAACAAAAATGTACAATGTATTATCACTTCACACCCAATAGAATGACTATTATCCACAAAAGATAGATGGCATTAGGGATGATGGAAGAAAAGAGAACACTCATTCAGTATTGATGGGAATGTAAACTAGTCTGGGAATCATCAGTAACAGAATGCAATTTCAAAAAATATAAATTCAAAGTACAATTACTATAAGACCCAGCAGTCCTGCTACTGGGTATAGACTTGAAGGAAATGGAACTGATCTTAAAGAGAAGTGTGCATCTCCACACATTTCATAGTGTTGTTTAGGAGCAAGCACTTAAAATCAACATGCAGTATCCAAAGGATGGATGGGTAAAGAATAAATAGCGCATAGAATGTGGCTGAACTGAGGTATCTTGCATTAATCCCTGGAGAGGCATGCGCAGTTTGTGGATGATAGACATCAGGAGAAATGAAGCTAAAAGGACCTCCTCAAAATATACAACCAAAGTGATCTTCTTCATAGCATATTAAAGTGAAAATGCCGAAAGGTATATAACACATGCACATGCAAATGCTCACTTGTGTGCATACTTGCACACAGACAGACAGATTATGAAAACAGTAAAGAGTCAAACCATATGTAAAGGAACGTCCTGAGAACATTTCTCAGCAGGATCCTTATAAGCAATGGGAAAACATTAAATACGTAGGAAAATTGCTAACCATTAATACTATACCCAGCAAATGCATCCTTCAGAAACAATAAGTAAAATAATAAATAAAATAGGTAGAAACTGAGGAAGTTTATTGTTACCAAGTAGCCCTATAAGAAAGACATAAAAGGACTAGAAAGGTGGTTTGGCTACTTTGGCAGAGGACTCAGGTTTGCATCCCAGGATGGTAACTTACAGTCATTCATAACTTTGGTTCCTTGGAATACGATGCCCCCTTTTGACATCCACAGAGATCAGGCACACATGTGGCACATATACATATATACATACATACAAAACATGAAATAAAAATGTTTAAAATTAAGAAAGGGAGCTCTCCACCACAAAGGAAAAGATGATAGCCACCAAAATGAAAATAAATATACCTTACTCACTAGGTCTGTAATGTGAATGAGAAAGAGAACCAAAAATTAGTATGACAGAAACTTACTAAGTTTTAAAAAATAGTGACATGGCTGTAAATGAAAGGAAATATGAAATATTAAAGCAGGAGCCAATGAACCAAGTAGCAGCTACCACTACTACTACTACTACTAGTACTAGTAGTAGTAGTAATAGAGCAAATGTAAATGAATTTGTTTCTTTAATAAAAATATAGTCTAGCTGAATGGATAATAAATATGACCAACTTACACGTGTATCTTTCTTGGAAAGATGCACATGGACTGAAATGGAAGAGACATGATGAAAGATTTATTATACCCATGGGAACCAAAAGTGAACAGAGGAGTTTCTGCCCCTATAAGAGAGCAGAGTCCCAATCAGGACTCTCTAGAAGTTGTGCAAGTAGTTCCAGTGATGCTGCCTTTCTGGAATCTTCCATATACAAGGAAAGAGACTTTTGGTAGTTTATCTGTCGTGCTTTGATAAGTAATCCTTCACATATGACCCTGTCACTCCAGTAAAAACATTGGTACCCCTGATATGGCTACCTTTCCCCATTGAGGTATGAGTTGGCGTGTTTCCTTGTAGTAATGGCTGCGGTGTGTTCTCTGCTCTGATGATAAGACATGCACTCACAGCTGAGCCATCTGAGAGCAGAGCCGCTTTGATGGGGATCTCAGAGTGGTCATCTTAATGAGGTGGTATGCCTCCTTTAATGGATGTAGTCTGCCCTGTAAGTGTTCTGATATCTCCAAACAGCTGGGTGTACTAGGGAAGATGGCTGCAGTCTTTGACAGTAGCGTGAGTGGGGCGGTACAATAAGCTGGCTGTGACTACAGTTGTGTGGCCTTGGCTGTGGGTGAGCTCAGTCAGGCTCAGCTGTCTGTTCATAGAGCTTGCCCACTTGAGGGAGTCATAACAATAGGAAAAGACACGTGGGCAGCAGCACCTGCATGCCTGCCGATCTGGCAGGAACAGTGGAACACAGGGGACGTGGGACTTCAGTGTTGTTTTTCTGCTTCTTAAGCTGGCAGGATGCAAGAGGACTAGTGCACGTTAGATCCGTGCTAAAGAGTCCTTCCTGGCATCAGCAAGCTTGGAACCTAGAGGAAGGATAAGCCTGTGAGAAGGGAGCAAATGAAGCAGAAGTCATGGAAAAATCCATGATTTGGCATGCAGCTGGGGCCTTCAGAGTGGCCAGTGTAGGCAACCGGGCTATTCAGAGGACACTGCTTCCAAACTGCTTGTGTTGGAAAGACATTATTTTTTTAATAATGGAAGATCCAATCCAGGCCTGGATTGTGCAGCTGTGCAAAGGGGGATGAGGAGATTGGTTTGAGTGCTACAACTGAGTTGAATGACTCCTTGAGATGTGGCTATGAGACAATATGAGGAAAATCGGTACTGGACAGACTGACTGATTCATTTGAGCCTTTAGGGACACATGGGTATCACCAGCTGAAATCTCCATGGATATCAGGAACTTCAGAACAACAGAGCAAGGACAGGTATCACTGAGGGGGTCTCAGCATGAAATAGGCAAATTGATGACCAGTTCATCAAGGCAGATAATAGTCTGTTCACTGCAGGGTTAACAAAGTAGATAAGTGACTGGGGAGATCACTTGGTCATTGAGAGCACTTATTGCTTTTGCAGAGGATCAAAGGGAGCAAATTCTTTTCTCAGAACCACATCAAGCAGTTCACAACTATCTATAACTTTATCTCTGGGGACATCTGAAACCATCCATACACATGTACAGACTTGCATGTGTACACACACACACACACACAAATAAACTAAAACTTATGAGAATAATCTTTTAAAGAAAAAATGTAACTCAACAGGAACCTCGGTTCTGATGTGGACGTTTGCTGGCTTTGCTGAACCCGGCAACAGAGCATGATCTTCCTAAAGTAGTAGGAGGAGATGGTGGCTCTAAGTGACTGGGTTTGGAAGGTGATTAAGCATTCAGGAGAGGGTGAGCAAGATAGAAAGCAGATGAAGGCTTGTCATGGTCACTCAGAAACAAATGTTTGAAATTCTGTGTTAAGCTGGTACTCCTAAAGATAAAAAAAAAAAAAAGCATTGACAGAAAGGTAAATTCTGGAAGACGTTAAAACTTTAAAGTCCCACAGCAGTTCATCGAAAGAGACATAGTGACAGAGGTACCTGTGATCCTGCTTGTCCTGGGTGGGTTATTATCTTCCCCCAGAATATGCTGTGAATGTCTCCTCCCTTTGAGAAAATAGGCTGGGAGGACAGACCGTTTGTCTAGCCCAAGGTCCTTGCAGTAGCCCTGAGTAACTGATGGTGACCACGATATCAATCCCAAGCTTGTCAGAATCCAGGAGTCGACTTGAGCAATGGGAGCAGCAGATTTAGTTCACTTTGGTCCCAGCATTGCAGTCCAGGCAGGCTTATTTAAGCCCACCGTGGGTACACACGGTGACGACACAGTAGAGTTGTCCAGGTGAGGAAGTAACCAGTGCGGGTCACCATGCAGATGGACCAGGTATTTGTAGTTTTCATCAAACAGTTCATAGGAGTGAAGCTATCATTCAGAAGCATCTCAGATGATAATTATTTTTAGTATTCCCTCAGCAGCTGAATCCTAAGACCAATTGCTGCCTACTTGGAGTGGGCAGAGGTGGACTTTCAGAGATGCTGTACACTCCATAAAGAAATTTCATTATATATTGGTAATTCTTGGCTGTCTTACACATTTGGGGAAATACATGAAGGAAAAGTCAACTAAGCAATGGATGAACCTGGACAAAGCCCTGCCTGCATGTGAGGGAAAGACACTTTTGCTTACCCAAAGATTGTTAGATGTTGTGTATGTTTGACTTCCTGCTTGAATCCCTGTCTTTACTTTTGCCCAAATGATAGGCTGTAACCTGGAATTACAAGCTGAAATAAATCCCTCAATCCAACAGTGGCCTTTGGTCAGGGTGTTCTATGACAGCAACAGAGACGAAACCACAGCCCAGCCCAAGTAACAGGCACCATTCCTAAGTCACACCATATAACTCTGAGGAGGTAAACTCAGGTTGGATCAATTCTCTGGGGTCAGGTCACAGAACACAGGAGGTAGAGTTCGTACATGTGGAATCTCTGACTGTGCTCCATGAGAGCAGAGAGATGTCTCAGAGGGCTGTGCGGGCTGAGCTATGACAAAGTAGTGGAATGACAAAGGAAAAGGGGACACCAGGAAAAATCGAGAGGTAAAATCTCAAGGGCCCAGTCACTCTCTGAACGTGTGGATTGAAGGAAAGGAGAGGGTCAAAGATGAATTTCATACTTTCTTGCCCCAATATCTGGATGAAGGGTAAAGACACTGAACAAGAGCGGGGCATGTGACTGGGGAGTGTTTTGGAGCATGGTCTGCAGTGCAGTTACCTGCTATAAGTGAAGTTTCTTTGTTCTATGTCCCTTCCCTGCTGATGGCTTAGACTTTTTTTTTGTTGTTGTTGTTTGCTTGACTTTTTAAAGACTAGTTTTACCTTATGGGCATGAGTGTTTACATGAATGTATATTTTTTTCTCATCTTAAATTATTTCTTTGAGAATTTTATATGATATATTTTGATCATATCCATCTCTCCCCCAAAGCCTCCAAGCTTCATACCCCTTTCTCTACCTTGTGAACTCCCTCTCCCCTTTCCCTCTAAGCCATTAACTACAATATACGAATATCTGAATATTGTATATTGTAGTTGTAACCATCCACTGGAGTCTGGTTGACCTCCCAGAGGGCACACCCTTAAAGAAAACTGACTCTGCTTTCCTAGCAGCTGTCTACTGCCAGTAGATCCTTCTCTAGGGGTGGCACTTCATGCCTACCTCATCTCTCTGTCCTGAGATTTGGTTTGGCATGAGCTTGTGCAGGTCTTATGCACTCTGTCACAACTATTATGAGTTCATATGTATAACTGGCCCAGGGTTTCCAGAAAACATTGTAGTAACCCTACCACTCCTGGATCTTAGAATTTTTCTGCCCCCTTTTCTGCAATGATCTCTGAGCCTAGATAGGACATGACGTGATGCAGGTGTCCCATTTAAAGCCAAGCACTCCAAAGTTTCTTATTTCCTGCCATTTGACCAGTTGGGGTCTTTGTGTTAATCTCCATCTACTGCAAAACAGGTAACTGATGAAGCATGAGAGATGCAGAGATTTAAGGGTATAATAATAAGTCATTAAGAATCAATTTAAGGGCTATAGAGATGGCTCAGTGGTTAAGAGCACAGACTACTCTTCCAGAGGACTTGAGTTCAAATCCCAGCAACCCATATGGCCACATGGTGGCTCACAAGCATTTGTAATGGGATCTGATGCCCTCTTCTGATGTGTCTGAAGACAGCTACAGTGTACTCATATATAATAAATAAATAAATCTTTAAAAATGAATCAATACTGTGCTTCTTTAGCAGAGTAATGGTCATAGATATTCCTCTTAGGACCTATGACTTGTCTAGCCAGAGGTTCTTGGACTTGATAATAGTGCCAGTGGGTTTCAACTTGTGGAGTGGGCCTTATATACAGGTAGAAACTCCTTTTCATTTTAAATGGTTGAATATCATTTGGAAAATGTTCAACATCCTTGGCCATCAGAGAAATACAAATTAAAACTTTTGAGATATTTCACCTTACTTTAGCCAGAATGGTAAACATTTCATTTTAAAGGCAACAAATGCTAGTTTGGGGGTGGGGGAGGAACATTTATTCACTGCTGATGAAGGTGCAAACTGGTACAGACACTGTGGAAATCGGTGTTGGAACTCCTTAAAAATCTAGTAGTAAATATACCAGTTGTACCACTCTAGTTTATAAAAGGATTTTAAATATACTCTAGAAAGGGCTGTTCATCTATGTACATTGCTGTTCTATTTACAATAGTCAGAAAATGCAACAGACTTGGTGTCCTTCACCTGCCCCTGGCTTGTAAAACCACAACCTAGTGATGTTAGGGAGGAAGCTCCACACTTACTTACTTCCCTGTTAGATTTGAAGCTTTGAAAAGTAAACCATCTAATCACTTCCTGATACAGCAAAGAGAAACATCTTAGCGAAATGTAATTTGGTGCTGGGTAAGTGGTACTTACTTGTAATGCTAGGGCTCCAGAAGTAGAGGAGAGAGGATAACAAGTTCAAGGTCACCTTTAGCTATATAGGGAATTCAAAGCTGGTCCTGTCTCATACATTCTTTTTAAAAATAAATTGAGATGCATGATGATGTTAGAAATATCAACCTGGGATTTGTTTTAAGATCTTGTTCCTACCATCTCAAATTAACCAGAAATATATGCTGATACTTGGGAGGTCTCCTATTCTTGTTTTCTTCCCACTTCTAAATTTGGTGATGAGAAAAGGATGGTTAATTCATGTAGGCAGAACGTAAAAGTGACCTCTGAACCCAGGGCTCTTGAGAGATGTTTACAAGGCAGGGCTATCCAGTCAATGATTTCTCAGTATCTGAGTCAAGCATTGGACTGTGAGGGGTTTAGGCACAAGGAGGCCAAAGGAGATCAATGAGCACCTGGTGTGAGGAGAAGCACTGGGTAGTCTGAAATGGTTCATGGGTCACTATGATCATATTCTCCTGGCTATGGGAAGCTGGAGAAGTGCCAGGCTGATGTACAGCATGTGCATTTTGGGGTTAATTATTCAATTAAACTATCATTTAGTAAAACTTGTAGGTAATATAGTAACAGATGGTTGTCATCTTTTGTCTCCTGCCTCATGAGACCATTTGGGGGTTCATATAAGCACACATCTCTTTGGCATTTAGGAAAGCAGAAGGAGAAAACAGTGGTACAGCTATCTGAAAACAAATTAGTACAGTAGTTGTGTAAGAATATCATAAACACACACACACACACACACACACACACACACACACACACGCACACACACTTCCTACCATTCCTATGAATCAAAAGCTGGTTTTAAAGAGTGCTTTGTGACTCAGTCCAGTATCTTAAGCATGTCTGGGGATAGCCACACCCTGTCCTACTAAATTATGTCAGAGCTTGGGCATTAAGTAGACTAGCAAGGTCCATGTTCATGGGGATGAAATGTGTGGACAGGTTGATACACTTAGGCTGATATACGGAAGATAGAATAGGTAGGTGGGCTGTAGATGGCTTAGTGGGAAAGGAAGCTGCCAAAGCTGACAACCTGAGGACATCCTCAGGACCCACAGGCAGAAGGAGAGAACCGACTTCAAGCTTTCCTTTTGCATCTATGTGCATGTATGTGCACATGAGCGCGCGCGCGCACACACACACACACACACACACACACACACACACACACACACACTTAAAAATTCAAAATGGTTTAAAGAAGCCATACTGGAAGGATTTGTCCTATGCTAATGACCTGTGGCCCTTGAAATATGGCATCTCAAGCTTTTCTAGAAGCTCCTATCAGGTGAGTGACTGAATTTAGGGCTGCAGAAGACTTATTTCAGGTTACATCAATAGCTCTTGCTACATGTACAACTCTTTCTGAAGAAGGCAGACTTTGAAATGACACAGTTTCTGTGGGAGTCTATTGTTCTAATTACTGTGGTCTAGGCAATGCTTCTCATCAAAACAGGGTCTGCAAAATCTTTCTGGTACTTAGGGCTGTCTCTTCCGTCATTCTAGTTCTTTAAAATTTACTCCCATGTAACTTTATGATAAAAAATCCATGAGGCATCATCCTTTCTTTTAATTCTGCTAGCTGTCACAATGATGTAACAGTTATGTAGGAGAATGTGTCTTTACATAAGTGTTCTAGAAACTGAGGCATGAAAAGTTACAGTGATGATGACTCCCAGTGTTCCAGGCTGCAAGAGTTTATTTTTAATGTGAAATAGATCTGTGATTGCTTCACAGCTTGCCAAGTAAAACTATCACTTCCACGGAGATTATCTTGTTGACTCTTGGCTTTTCCAAATGCATTTAGGATTAAATATAAAACTCTTAAAATATCTCCAAACCCTTTTATGATCTGGCCTCAGCCTGGATGTTCACTCTCCTATGTCTTCTTGACTCAGGCAACTTCAGGCTTTTCAGATCTTCAACGAATCTGGTCTTTCCTCCCCATTATTTCTGTACAGCTTTAGCCAGCCCCATTCTTTCTCATCCATTCTCTCAGCTCTTCTATGACTGGTTCTTGCATGTCCTGCCAATCAGCTTGTGCTTGGTTGTGCCACAGTGACATACCAATCCTAAACTGTGTTGCCTGACAACAATAATGGTCAGTCTCTCTATCTTGAGTTGATTCTCACAGAAGCCTTGAAAAGATCCCCAGGAATGGACTACCCCTATTACCTTTCCCATCTATCTTTAAGGCAAGCTAATGGCAACCCAACTTCTTATTTCCTAGGCCTTCCCACTCCACTTACCCTGTTAGCACAACCAGTGTTGTGACCCAGCCCTAGTGATAAGCTTGGGCCCTACTACAAAACCTCTTTTTATCAGTTTCCTCTCACCATGGTTGTCTACCTCATTCTCTGAAGGAAACCTACTCTGTGAAGTACCCAGCAATATCTTTCCTAGACTGCTCCAATCCCATCCTATAGATGCCTAGTTCTTACTGTACAGGCCCCATCTAGAACATTCTTTCGAAGAGAAATCTATCCCAGGAAAAATAATAAAGAGTACTGCTCTTAGGAACTAAATATGTTCTTTCATAGGAGGAAGCAGTACATTTAGTGTTAACAACACTGCCCTGGACCAGCCTGATTCTCAGCTCCAAGTCGGACTGAGTGGCTGTCTTGAAGAAACGTACTGAATTATTTTCCTTATATTTAAGATGAGTAAAAGGATTGTAGCATCCTTGAGAAGCTATTCAAAGGATAGTAGCAATTGATGTAAAGGGTCCAGATAGTTCTTGCATATATTTGGTTCTTAGCAAGTAACAGCCCTTAGTATACCCCTTGAAAACTGTTACAGACTTATGTGTGTCTCTCAAACTCTTGAATTTGTGTTGATAGGATATTGAAGGTCTTTTTGGTCTCTTTCTCTCTGCCTCTGTCTCTCTGTCTCTCTGTGTTTCTCTTTGTCTCTCTCTCTCTCTCTCTCTCTCTCTCTCTCTTTATATGTGCATATTGTTTTGTATATATGTGCACATGGATGAGTGTGCAAACATTCCTATAAAGAGCATACGACAGCTTTGATGTGATGTTTTTCTTCAGGAGCTCCTCAGTTCTTACTGGTCTTGAACTTAGCAAGTGACTATAGCACCCAGCCAGACAGCTCAGGCCTCCACTTGCCTTCACTTCTCCTGCACCAAGATTATAAGTGTTTGCTACCACATCTTGCTTAACATGGGTTACAGGAGAACAAGCTTAGATCCTCATACTTACGACATTATCACTTTGCCGAACAAGTCCCTAGGGTCTCAGATATCCTAATGAATCCCGCTTTGGATACTGACAGCAGCCATGTAGACTCTGTTTGACTGTTCCTTTGGAAGGATCCATTGCACTACAAACTCCCTCTCAGATCATGGAGATTTCCTCCTACAAGCCCCAGGGCTCTGTGTTCTTCCAAATCTGACCCTCTTTCTACCTAACTCTTTTCCAAGTGGCATCTGTTCCTACCCAGAGTGGGGGTAGCTTCATAACAGCCTGAGGACACTGTTTCTAGGACCAGTGTCCCAGACCTCATGCCACAGTATTTCATCACAGCATACTGCATTGAACTGGGTGATGAGTGTGGACGAGGGCTGGCTGTGTGATTCAGAGGTGTTGTGAAGTACAGTCCACCCTCATAGCAAAACTAGCAGCCATCTTCACCAGGTCAGCTGTGTCTGCTTGCCAGAATCATAAGAACATTTTCCCTTGGAGAAGTCAGGAGTGGGGAGGGTCACTGCATCCTCTCCTGTTCTTCCAGCCACTCCTTCCAGTCCTTTGTATGCAGTGTTGCCCAAATGTCAATTGACTTTAAGGTCTTGGGGAAGTGCTAGAGTCTATAGGTCAGAAAAGCTAAATCGGGTTTTCATCTAAGCATCCAAGGGGGTAACCATCATCCATGCTGGGTATAAACCTTCCAGTGTAGTTGTTTTAGCATCAGTCATACTCCTACCAACAACTCCTCACCCTTGCTCTATAAGTAACTTGTAGAATCAAACTGGTTTCTTTGATTGAGTCTTCATGAAGAGAGAGTAAACACTGTTTAATCTCTCCCAGGGGGAAAATTTTGACAATGAGAAGTGATGTAGCTGCAGGGTTGATGGGAGGGTAGATAGTGAATATAAAGACATGAATGCCAGGACACTAACTGTGCTGGATTGAATGGCCCCCAAAGGTTCATATGTTTAAATGCTTAGGGAGTGGTACTATTTGAAAGGATAGGAGGTGTGTCCTTGTTGATGAGAAAAGGTCACTTGGAGTGGGCTTTGAGGTTTCAAAAGCCCAAGGTAGGCCCAGTGGCTTTCTTTGCTGATTGGGATGTTGAACTCGCAGCTGCCATGTCTGCTTGTGTGCTACCCCACTTTCCAGCATGCTGTTAATGGACTTAACCTCTAAAACTCTAACCTTACCCCAATGAAGTGTTGTCATGGTCATGATGTCTCTTCACAGCAATAGAACACTGACTAAGACATCAACACTGCCTGAGGTCTGGTGTTCATGTGATAAAATTTCTGGCCTTCTCTACTATTTTTGGTAGAGAAAGAAGGTACTCATCTTTTTGAAGCATTCCCAGAGGTTGCTCCACTGGTCACTGCTCACGAGCTGCCTAGGATATGCAAAGCTCTTTTCTGGATGAAGGGAAGGAGATATCCGCATCCCTGGAGATGACAAAGCCTGCCAGCGTAGCAGAGGAGTGATTTAAAGCTTCAAAACTGACTTTCAAAGTTGGTGGTTCTCCTGTCAAAACTATGAAGTTTGTGTGTAAATGTTGGCTCTTCCCTCGGCCTTAGCGAGTGTGCCTGGTGTTGGAGCCACTGGACTGAAGTGAACGATGACAGGAGAGCAAGCTAGCAAACCCAAGGTAGTACAAGTTGAAGATGGCCAAAGCTGAGGAGTTGCCAGCAGAGGATCCTAATGGAGACAAGAGGATGTGGAGTTGCAGGTGCCCAGGGTTGGCCAGGTTTTTGATGGCCTGGTCAGAGTCAGACTATAGAATTGTAGAAAGGTAAAGAACTTTTATTTTGTGTTGGAGCTGACCAGCACAGTGAGTCTTCAGAAGGATCTTGGAAGACCAGCTGTGGGACCTTCGTGCCCGACTTGCCTATTAAATCTATTCTTTCCTTTCCTAAGGCAGTCTCTCCTGCTTCACTGGATCCCATTTCCTCCCATTTTATCCAGTAATTCGATAGCATGTCCAGTTAAGACACTATTCCTCAAATGATTCTCTTGTGCTTCTTGCAAACTGGCCAGGGATAGCATGAAGTTTACAGAACATCAGCACTAGCTAAGCCAGGGCGGCTGCTCCAGAACAAAGAGTCATGGCTAGTTGGCTCATTGAACCTTTGAGCTCTTTCCATCAGTACTGCTACACATAGGTTGCCAGTCAACCCCTCCCCGTAATAACAGCCAACTGTTCACAAGCATCTGGGCTCTTAATGAAACTCAGTCTCTTTTCTCCCCCAGAGGGAGGGAAGAATTGTTGGTTTTCTCTTTCAATTATTTTTCCAGTCTATTAAATTGTCACAGCCCCTGTGTCTCTGTAAGAGGTGGGTGTCATCATAGCTCATCTCTCGGAGCCTGGGACCAGTGTTGCCACAAGGAAATGCTTTCTGAGACCATTTTCCCTTCACCAGAATGAAGCAGATACCAAGGGAGATGTCCACATGCAGTGGGTGTCCAGGAGAGAGTGACGGGACACGCAACAAGCGGGAAGAGGATGTTTATGCCACTGGGTTATATTAAATATGCAATTTTAATCCGCTAAGCTGTTTATCTTTTCATGCAGCTTAGTCCCTGAGATAATTACCTTCTTGAGCGCTCCGTGTCATGTCAGAGGCAACGTGTGCACAGGGATGCAGAAATCTGTGTGCAGATGGAAAACATAGGAGAGGACGGAAGATTAGCCCAAAATTTAGAAAGATGTGTGGTGGGCAGTGATGGCAGGAAGCAATGACTTTTATTCTCTGTTATTAGTGAGTTTATAAACCCCTGTTTTGCTTAGAGCAACCACAGTGATTAACTAAGCTCTTATTGTGTGTCACATGCCGTATGAGTTACTGTTTGCTATGATCAAATACTTGAAAGCAACAGCCTGTGGGAGGGGGGCTTTATTTTGATTTCCTGAGTGTGTGATGGTTAGCATCAACTCCATGGGTTCTAGAACCTTTTGGGAGACAAGCCTCTGGGCCTATTTATGAGGGTGTTTCTAGACTGAGGTGGGAAGGCCCACCCTGCATGTGGGCAGAACTGTCCCATGGACTGAAGAGAAAGAAAGTTCAATGTCTTCATTGTTTTCTGCTTCCCAAGACAGAAGGATGTAATTTGACCAGGTAGGTACCTTATGGTACTGATGTCTCAACTTCCCATTGCCATGGGACCAATATTGCCAACCTAGCAGGGTTGAGAATCACCAAGAGAAATCTAAAGGGGAATTTGCTGAGTGAGCTAATTAAGGTAGAAAGACCCACCCTAGATATGGGCTACACTGTTCCTTGGGGCTGGGGTGCCCAGATTGAAAATGAGAAATTGAGCTAAGTATGAGAGTTCATCTCTCTGCTTCCTGGCTGTGGATGTGATGTGAACAGATGCTCTAAGCTCTTGCTGCCTTGCCTTCCCACCATGAATGCTCACACAGCAAATTTTCTACTTTCCCTCTTTTCGTTCAGTCCAGGAATTTAGCCAATGGAATGGAGTGGCCACACCAGTGTGGAATCTCCTTTTCCTTAGGTTCTCATCTAATCCTCTCTTGCAATACCCTGACAGTCACACCCAACAGCATACATCACTAATACCCTGGGCATTTTTAACCCAAACATCAAGTTAACAAACCAAAATTAACCACCATGAATATTGTATTAAAGGTTTTTCAAGCACTCCAGAGGTTCAGAGAAATTAAATAGGCAGGTTATGCCTGAGCAGACATTTCAGCCTTTAGCTGAAGTGTGTTTCCAAACTGCAGTGACTATATCTCCACTCCCAGTGCAAGCCAGGGGCACTACTATGGAAGAAGAAGAGGTTATGTTATATTTGAGCCTCTTCCTCTTGCCTGATAAGTATGTAGGCCTAGCATGACTTCCTTTAGCTTCTGAAACTTATCTATTGTAAACTGTTAGCATTCCCCACTGGTATGGACAGGCATGGCCTTTCTCCATCTTAAGGAGTCTGGTGTTATTTCCAGCTCCTCTAGTCTAATTCTCTCATGAGCCCATTCCTCAGGTTTCCATTCCATCCTGGTTGATTCTGCTGCAGCAACAACTACTCATATGGTGTTAGGAAAGCCTGCTATGAAAGTTGCAGCCTATCATGACCGGGCAGTCCCCTGAGCCCTGAGCAGAATGGAGGACTTTCTCTTGTAGCAGGACTTCTCTGCCTGACCTTATCCGGGGAGCCTGACTCCCATATCCCCTACCTGAGGAATGTGACCTAGTCCTTGGTGAAATCAAGTGTTCAACTCCCTTCTTCCAAATAAGAAACTGGCCAGCAAAGTACCTGGAGTACCCCCTCCATGAAAATGAGGCATTCTTAGTGTCTTAATTCCTAGCCAATGTACATTCACCCTAAAAAACAAACAAACAAAAGAAAACCAAAAACCCTTCCCACTCTCCAAGGTTTATATAGCCCTGTTCACCCCCAATAAAGCACACAAGCTGCTTCACTAAATATTGTCTAAGAGAGCTGTTCCACTGAGTACCATGTGAAAGAATGGTAATACCGAGGTCCTGCTGACTCACCCATTCGGGCCTCCACTTTACTCTTTCCTGCCCACTGTGCACTTCAAGAAAGGAAGCAGAACTTAGAACCACAGCACATTGCATCAGGTGGCATCAACCTCTGCTTCTTGGAAAGTTTCCTTCCCTCAGCTGCCAAACATGTCTGCTCTTCCGATCCCTTTTATTCATCATTGTCCTCTGGCTTATCATCTCTCTTGTCACACATCACCTTAGAGTGATAGGATATGGTTTATTTTGAGGACCACTTCTCTTCTGTCTGCGTTCCTTCCTAGTGCTGCTGGTACAAGAGTAGTACCATCAGCATGACACCTACTCAGTACTCATCTTCCTATCATGTTCACTTGGAGGCGTAGAAGTGTGTCCTTCAATTCATCCATTGGACTGAACTGCCATCTTCTAACCTTCTCAATCATGTCTTTGTATAAGTATCTATGTTGTACAGATGGCAACTCCACCCTTCTAGTTGATGAAGACACACCATAAAGTCATCTTTGGTTTATGTTGGTGTGTGTGTGTATCTTTTTGCATATGTGTGTATCTTTGCATGTATGTGTACACCTTTCTTTGTAAGTGTGTATGTGCAAGCATGTGCACATGTGTACATGCATACCGGTGTGTATGCATATATATGTATGTGTATGCATCTTTGCATGTATGCATGTTTGTGTTCATATCTTTGCACATGTGTGTGTATGTGTGATGAGTATATGGATACATCTTTGTGCAGGCCATCAGTCAACCTCAGATGTCTTCCTCTATCATTTCCACAGTTGTTGAGACATAGTCTCTCGTGTAAGCTGGAGCTTACTCTCACTGATTTGTCTACATTGCCTGGCCATCATGCTTCAGGGATCCACCTGTCTCTGCCTTACCATCACTTCCTAGTCTGATGATAGGCTTTCTGACAGAAGTTAAAAGGCCATGAGAAAGCCAGATGAATCACAACAGTATGCTCTTGCTTCAAAACAGCCCTGCACTCACCAGTGACCATGCACGTCCCATGCAGGTGCCTGTCTGCTTCTATCACCCCCTCCTCCACCCTAGTCTGAGTACCCAGCCAGAGTCACAGGCCAGATTTACCTCCCAGTTGATATCACTGTCTCAGCCTAAAGCTTTTCTGTGGCTGGCTATCCAACTGATAAGGTAAAAAGTCTTTATGAAGGTCTGGATGACCATAACTAATGTCACATGCTCCCCCAAATCTCTGACACTATTTCTAAATGGCTCTGGCTTTAACACTGCAGCCTCTTTGCTGAGCATGTTGACTGCTATCCCTGGTTGGAATACCCTTTCCATCCCAGGAATTTCCACTTTGTCCTTCAGACACTTCCTCATGTGGCTCCTCCATTATCCTTTCTTAAAGGTGGTCCACCCCAGATATGCCCATCACTTATTCTTCACATGGGCTAACATCCTTGTTCCATTTATCCCTTAAGTGACTTCATAGCTAGTTGTGTGTTATATTCAAATGTGCTTCCCCTAATGGGATACAAACTCCTTGAAGGCTTTTTTGTTTGTTTCTTCACTGCTGTGTAAAGGAACAACAAGTGGCTGAATGAATGAATGAATGAATGAACCCATCTCCGGCCTCAGCACCTAGAGCAGTGGTTCTCAATCTATGGGTCTCCATCTCTTTGGTGGCCAATGACCTTTTCATAGGGGTTCTATTTCAGAAACCTTGTTTATCCTTATTTACACAACAATTCATAACTGTAACAAAACAAGAGTTACAAATTAGCAACAAAAATAACTTTATGTTTGGGGGTCACTACAACATAAGGGGCTGTATTAAAGGGTCACAGCGTTAGAGCCACTGGCTCAGAGAGCAATAGGAGCAATGGTTCAGCCACAGGCTTGCCATTCAAGCTTGCCAGTGGCTGTCCTAGATTAGGACTGGAGCTACAGTCATTGACACCCCAACTGTGACATGTATGGTCAGTGGTGAATGCAATGGAGGAGGGGGTGGTAGAAGCATACAGGCCCCTGCATGTGAAATGCATGGCCACTGGGGAAGGCAGTGCTGTTCTGAGGGAAGAGCATACTGCTGTGATTCATCAGACTTTCTAATGGCCTTTTAACTTCCGTCAGAAGGCCGACAAAATGCTAATATCCTAAATGCTTAATATTCTCAAATGTATTTTCATCAATCATGAAAATTATCTGAGCATTCAAATTTTAAAATAAATGCCTTTAAGATTTAAGGGGAAAGAGAGTACATTGTGGAGCACAGATGACTTGGGTGGAGAGTGTCCGGAATTTTCTGGCCCTTCCAATAAGCTTCTAAAACATGGGTGCCTCACTTTCCCTTTCTCTCATTTATGAGCAGCAGCAATACAGTGATTTGGCTAAGAGAGTCACTGTAAGGTCTGATAGGCTACTCATAGAACACTTGGACCTTGGCCTGTCATGGGCAAAGACTGGCTAACAAAACATCAATAGAATAATGTTTGCACAGGGTATGTAGAGGGTAGACATTGTCCTCTGGTATTGTCTTTTAGACACATTTTATTATATTATTTTGAACAGAGTTTCCCACTGGCTTAGAACACAAAAAGTAGGCCAGGCTGGGTCCCTGAGCCTCAGGGAACACGCGCCCCACCCCCATGTCTTCCTCCCTGGCACTAAGTTTACAAACACTTGCCACCATGCTCTGCATTTTTCACGCAGGTCCTAGGAGTTGAACTCAAGTCCTCATGCTCCTCGTCCTCTTCCATGGCTTATCCAGCTTCCATGGCTTGCACAGCTTGCCCTTTACTGCCTGAGACATCTCCTTGTCAATATTTTTATGTTTTTTTAACAAGATAGTTCAAAGAGATATTATGCAGTTATAAAAGCCCTTCTGTTTTGAAACAAAGCAGCATAACTGTTTAGTTGGCCCTGTGTAGTGCATCCTCTATAAATCAGACACTGTCTACATCACAAAATACCCACACATACGATGGTTTACACCAGCAATAATTACATGCCATGTACCAAGATTGTGCACTATTTTGTATAGACTTGAAAATTTAGAAAATAGGCTGGGGAGACGGCTCAGTTGCTTAAGGGCTTGCTGTACAAATGTGAGGGCTTGCCTAAGTTCGGATCCCCTGCACCCATGTAAAAGGTAGGTGGTACTGTACACCTAGAACCTCAACACCTTTGGAGGAATGCAGGGACAGAAGGATCTTAAGGGCTTGCTGGCAGACCTTTGTTAACTACTGATGTGTTCCAGGTTCAATGAGAGATCCAGTTACAGAAAGTAGGCAAAAAACAAAAAACAAAAAAAACAAAAAAAAGAAACTGAGGAAGACATTTGACAATAACCCCTGGCTTCTATAGGCACACACACACACACACACACACACACACACATACACACAGAGGAAACAGGGAAGACACATTAATTTGGCCAATACCATAAAGCTACTGAGTACTGCAGCAGCAGGATGCCCACATGTAAACATAAGCTTTTCATGGAGACTCCTACTGTATAAAGGAACACCTTGCTTCACCTGTCCTGACAAGAATACACTTGACAGAAAGGAGACAGGACAGGTCACAAATGAAATGCAGCATCCCCAGACATGCACTTCGAACTCAAGTGCAATGATGTCCAGAGGTGACTGTCACATTGACATTCTCCCTTGTAAAATGGTCTCAATAATTTCTCCTTTAGTATAGCACTAAGATTTGAAAATGATTTAATTGTTGGACTGATTACAGGGTGAAGTCTGAAGTTATACCACTCTTCCTACGACAAGCATTTTAACCAGAGGCGGACAGTATTGGGGTTGCCACTGGGAGGTTGACAATCATGCTCAATAGACTCACATTTATGATATTAAGTCATTTCCACAGAATAATTACAGCTGTTTAATTAATAGTTCTGTTGATCTCTGGGGAACTTATAAAATATATCAAAGCATGTTATCCCATATGGACTATCTTCCTGGTCTGGTTGTATGCATGAGAAACTGCTCCCCATTTAGAATAGCACAGGGTGGCTATCACTAGAACACGTGGTGAGATATATACAAGAATGAAATTATACCATGAGTGCTGGGCCCTCTGCTTTCTACAAGTATGAATTTCACTGAAGCCACATGGTCCTATAGGTAGAGAATTAATTGATAGATATGCTGACTATAAACCTTTCAGAGACAGAGCTACTGGCTATGCAGCATTGGTGAAGCACTTTAGGGCTTATACCAAACCACATCCCAGCAATGCCAAAGGCTAGGATAGTGACTCCCTCATCACATTCATGGACTAGATGCTTCAGCTGGCTCCTGTGTTCAGCAGCTGAGAATCCTGAGCTCAGGATCTGTTCCCAGCCATAGAAAACTATCACTCACCTCTATATTATCTACAAGAACCCCACATCAGGACCCTGTAGCAACCCATATATTTCTAGACACAAACACCTACATGACCTTGAGTTGTGTCACTATTGACTCAACTCCTCTTGCATCCACATAATCCTGAAGTAATATACATAGCTTTTGCCACAGATTATCCATACTTATAAGACCATCAGGAAGAGCTCATCAATTTTGTCCACAAATGGAATTCTAGGGTCTCCCCTAAAGTTCTTAGTACTTGGATCTCTCTTATAACGTATCTCCTTCCCTACCCCTCCCTAACCTTCTCTTCTCAGCAGTGTCTCAGGAGTGACCTCATGGTCTTCATTTTGACTTCCAGGTCCTTTGTTGCTAAACAGCCAATGTGGATCTTGTATTGTAATATACGTTGGCCTTCCTTAGTCCAGTGTGAGATGGGGCTTCTGCCAGCCTCTCCCCTACTTAGGGATTTTGACCTACTCACTTTTCATTAATTTTCTTCTGGAATAGTAAGTCAATATTCACTATGGGGAGTTTTTTCAACATTCTGGCTGTTATTTTCAAATAATATATATATATATATATATATATATATATATATATATATAGTGTGTGTGTGTGTTTCCTAGTTAGTTTCAGGTGTCAAATTGACAACCTACAGTCATCTGAGGGATGATATATTTTCACTTCATATTGGCCTGTGGACATATTTTGGGGGGACTGTCTTGATTATTTATTTAATAGAATAGTCCAGCCACTGTGGGCAGCACCATCCCTAGGTAGGTGATCCTGGGGTGTGTAAGAAAGCTGATTGAGCATTAGCTCCTGAGTGAGCCAAGCAGTGAGTCAGCAAACAGCATTCCTCCATTGTTTTTGCTGGAGTTCTTGCTCTTACTTCCCTCAAAGACTGTAATCCAGAGATAAGATAAAATTAAACCCAATCTCTTCTTCTCAGGTGAGAGTGTTTGTCACGGCAACAGAAATTATGACAGTGTATATGTGCATGTACACACAAGACACAGTGTAAGTGGAGGTCAATTCAGAAGTCAATTCTTTTCTTGTCCTGTGCGGGTCTGGGGATTGAACACAGGTTATCAGGCTCAAAAGCAAGCTCTACCTACTGAGTCATTTTGCTTGCTCCCAAACTAGCCCTTTTAATTCTCAAACTTTCTTATCTCCATTCATTCCCTCTACTCATTCTATACATGTTATCATCAGCAATATCCACATTCTCTCTTCAGACAGATTCTTAAACATGTTCGTCACAAGCCACAATCAATTTCCCCATCTTATTTCATCCTCAAACTGGGCTCCTGTGTTCTTCAGAGTCCGAATTGATCTGAAGCTTCTGTATTCTTTGTGCGCAGGCCTCACTTCATTGGTGATGTAGAAAGACAGTAGAACTGGAAGACTAAATTATTAAAAGCAGCAAAGCTAAGGTACCTGAAAGTAACACAGGCATATGTTACCAGAAGCCACATTCCTTTAGAAGACTGGAAATTCACCAAATGCTCGCCAAAACAGGGCTGGAGGAAATGGTTACTCTGTATTTCTGGAGTTGCTCTGTGACTTTAAATGTTTATTTTTGGCAAGAGACAAAGCTTAGGATATTCAAAAGCATGGAAACATTCAGACTTTGTAATCGAGAAATAGTTCACAACCAAGAATGTCATTAGGAAAACCTAAACATGAATCACTGGACAAAGCTGTGTGAACTACTACTCATGCTTACAAGAAAAAAGAACAAAATAAAGAAAAGTATGGGATCAATAGAGAGAATCAATAAAGGTACACACACACACACACACACACACACACACACACACACCACCGACACACCCACCATACCACACATACCATGCACATACATACATAAACATATATACAACACAAATTCTTGAGTTGAAAAATACCATTGACATTAACCAATCCCCAAAATGTACTAGAGGGCCTTTCCAGAATTTTGCGGCAGGCAGGAATAGAATCAATGCCTCCTAACATGTCTCAATCCCGACTGTCTTGTTCAGTAGTAGCAGAAGTCTATAGATTCAGGAACACAGAAGAATGAGGCAGAGGAGCTAGCTACTTGAACCCAGAAGTTCAAGACCACCCTTGACTACACATTGAGCTCCAATTTTAAAACAGCAGCAGCAATCTTACAGGTGAGAGTTCTACTGGACACTTCTCTGGGTGTCCATGCTTCATCTTTTGGCTGCTAGGTTGGGAGAGGGAGTAGGAACAGGTTGAATCACATTTCAAAGCATAGCATGTTGGCTTCTTCATTATTCTCCGATTAATGGTATGATATCTTATCCTATTGCAAGTACGCCTCCCTCTCAAAAGTTACTGCTGATGTGATGGTCAGCTGTTTTATCCCCCACCCCTAGTGTTAATTCTGTCCCACTGGAAGTTCTTATCCAGGTATCTGCAGCTACCATAAAGAGCAGATGGAAAGTCAGTGGCAGCATTATTAAGGTCTTTGATTATGATGTCTTAATGAGATCCTTGTCACCATGGTGGCTGATACAGCATTTTATACATAACTGCTCAATGGACATATTTTTGCAGGTGTGAGTTAAAGAAAAAGGGGGTAGAAACAAGATCAGATCACAGAAAGCATGCAAAGAAATGATCAATGTGGCCACTGAAAGAATCTGAGAAAGTCTTTAGTCTAAATTTTAACATTATGTGAAGAGGATTCTGGGTCGAGAAGCAATATTCAAGATTTGTTTGAAGACAGAAGGAAGACAGCACCTTTATCCACCGCCTGTAGGGTCAGGAGGTGCCCCAGTCAGCCTTAATTCTGACTCTGAAGGTCACAACTAATAAGGCATGAACAAAAAGAGAAATATATCCACAGCTGCTCACACACCAGACAGGACTGCTAATTAGTGTCTGACCCTCTCCCTCACCTTCATCATCCTCATTGTCTCCTCTCATTTGTTCTCAGTAAGAAAGAAGTCTTATTCCTAGATTTATAAATCAGCACAGGGCAGTCTTCCACCGAGGCTCTATTCTCCATCTGGAAACTGCACTGACCAGGAGTCATGTGAGGGATTGATGTAGCAGTGAAACCTTACCTCTGCAGAACACAAAGTAGAGGAAGTAAGTTGGGTTGTTGAAGGAATAGCCACCAGGAATAGAGTGGAAGTGTGGCCTATCCTGGGCATAGATGGCCAGGTTCTAATAGTCCACTGTATTCTTCACTGGTTGGAGAGGAATATGGTCTTACAAGTGTGGGGGTGGTGAGACTCAGAACCCCAGGTCTTAATATTGTCCCATTCCTTGCACTCTGCCAATCTTGAGAGAGCAAACCCAGGAAGTACAATAAACACTGCCAGGTGAGAATGTCCACAGCATTAGCACCCATTTTCTTCCTCCATGGTTCTTGAGTGGAATTCTTTTGTATAAAAAGCAAAACCCTTTCAGAGGATCCATGGTGGGTGGAATAAAAGTTGAGCTTCTCTGTCTGCAGTGAGAGCTGGTGCTAGACGATCAGAGCTTTCCTCCCCCATTCAGAGTTTCTGTCCTCTCTTCACCGTCTGATTGTTCCTGAATATTTCAGGAGAACCCCTTATGTCTAAGTGAGTGGTTTTAACAAACAGGAGTGTGGCAAGGCTTGGGAGAGCACAGCAGCTGCAGGATTCCTAGGGCTGAGTCAAAGTAGGCACTCATCATCTAGCCCATGACACAGCACTGTCTTGAAACCATAGTGTTTCTATCCCAGAACATTGAGGAGATGAGCTTCAGCCTTGGAAGTTTTCTCTCTAGTGTAGACAGCAGCCAATGAATTCAAAATATCCATTGTGTCCCATGGCAGACACATATACTTTCCCTAGTAAACCACCAGGGAAGGAATCCGCTATGGCTCCACATTAGGTAAAGCTGCTGCGGGTTGACAGACCAAACCATTGTGTCTGCTACAACCATTCCCTTCTTCAGGCTTTCCACTCACCAAGGTGGCAAGAGGCACTGGGTATTGGAATGAGTTAAATTACCTGATGAAGTGATTGCTTCACTCCCCCACTCTGATTCAAGAGCAGGGAGGGTGATTATAGAAGTAAGTCCCAAATCATACAGCCCAGGAATTATGGGAACAGTCAACCAGGAGGCCCCAAAATGGTATTCCCTAGAGATGGGGTCCACACTCTCTTCCCAGTCTGACCAGGCTGACCCATCCCCAACTAATGCCTACTCTCCTAAGCTTCCCTAGAGAGATGCTCAAGGAACTAACTATAAAAAGACAGTCTCATGAGTTAGGACATCTGATTGGGCTTCATACTCTTCAAATACAGTACCCATATGACCTTCCCAGCAAATCACTGGCTACTGTCAGTCATTTCATGGAAAAGTTTCCTCAGCCTTTGCAAAGTGACAGCTTTCTGAGAAAGAGGCAATGTAAATACCCTTGGACAGGTGTTCCAGGCCATGGGGGCCAGCCATGTGCTGAGGGCAAAGCAGGTGATTGCTAGAGCACAGTCAAACTCACTATTTTATTTGAGATCCCAAAACACATTTATAAGCTATAACTAAGGGATGGTGTGATTTTGGTTCATGTCTTAGTTTCTTTTCCTGTTGCTGTGATAAAAAGATCCCCAGCACAAGCCCCTCAAGGGACAAAGGGTATAATCTGGCTTGAAGTTCAGGCTACAGCCCACTGAAGTGGGGGAAATCATTATCAGAACTGGAGGCGGCTGGTTCCATTCCACCTGCAGGCACAAAGCAGCATGGGAGAGTCACAAGTGCATGGTGCTGTTCAACTCCTCCTCGCCATGCATAGAGCTCAAGATCTCATCTGGGAAGCAATACCACCCATCATCAGAGTGTCTCCCACATCAATTAATCTCTCATAGACATGCTCAGAGGCCAAATTGATAACATCAGCTATCACCATACCTGTTTTGCATAAGGGAGTTGTTATACAATTGTGTGCATAAATTGGCAAAGTTGATATTTAAAGCCAAGGTCTGTGATTTACATCTCCAATTATTGGCAGTTTCTGTCCAATGCCAGTTACTCATAACCACTGATAACACCTACAGTTATCTCGCAAACAGTCCTGTGCCAGGAGCTCTTCGCAGAATGTTCCCTTGTCCCTCTGATAGACAGCCTATGATATGGGTACTGACAAACATCTGGGAAGTACAGTAAAGTTCAGAGAAACCAGAGCTGCCCAAGGTCACCTGACTCTGGATGCCAGACTGTCTTTACTTTTGCAAGGAAAAGTTCCTAACTTTGGATATCAGTGGTTGCCTTAGCAATCACGAAACCCTGGATCTAATCCCCAGGACTGCATAAAACCAGGTATGGTGATACACACATGTAATCCCAGCACTCTGGAAATGGAGGCAGAGGGATCAGAAGTTTAATGTCACCCTCGGCTACATGGCAAGTCTGAGGCCAGCCTGCAATAAGATATATTGAAACATATATCTATATCTGGCTATATCTAATCTACATGTAATCTTTTTCTCTATCTCTATATTATCTATCTATATCTATTTCATATCTATACCTATATCATCTCTCTCTCCCTCCCTCTCTCTCTCTCTCTCTCTCTCTCTCTCTCTCTATCTCTCTCTCTCTCTGTGTGTGTGTGTGTGTGTGTGTGTGTGTGTGTGTGTGTACTCTAGAAAGGTCTAGCTATAATGTGGGCATCACTGTCTCATGTACTGGGATATTGGACTGAATAGAAGAGAGAGAGCACACTGAGCCCCAGCCTTCACCCTTGTCTGTGTCCTAACTACAGATGCAATGTGACCAGCTGCCTCACGCTCCTATCACGCTGTCTCTGCCATAAACTTCACTTTCAAATGCTATGCTAAAATAAACCCCAACCTCCCTTTCAGAAGTGGCTTTGTCAGATATTTTTGGTGACAGCAATGAGAGTAACTAACACATCATCCCCTTCCAGATATATCTTGTGACATTTGTGGCATGTGGTGCCTGGGCACATAGAAAATGATTACCCATAGAAGCCTGTGTTAATTGAGACAGCTGTGCAGACCTTTACCCCATAATTTTCTTCTAGGAAATGAGCATGTGCATAAGTTTAAATCTGAGTTAATTACTAATGGTTAAGGAAGAGGGTTTGGAAGCTCACAATTAATAAAATAAGAGTGCTTAACCTTCTGCTCTCAACCTTCATGTTTTCAGAAATGATTACTTTATAAACCACGGGACTGCGAAATACTTGTAGCTTACAATGATATTCTAGCACATACTTTGTTTCCTGTATTTATCAGCAATCCTGCCTGAACAAATATTATATCCCGGTCCAAACGGTTCCAATTAAATCAGAGACCCATTATCAAATGAGTTGGAAAAGAAGCCCAGAGTACATATGCTTGATTGTTAAATCACCCAAAGCAATATATTGTGGATAAATTTGTATCTTCCACTGGAGACTGGATGCTGCTAGATTGAACAAGCATTTAAATTCCTCAATTGCAGGAACCATAGAAGAACATAGGCTATACTTGAAGTGTCAGTTTCGAAAAGGCACAAGGGGTCTGGGAATGTGGCACAGTGGTAGAGCCTCTGCCTGGCGTGCACAAGGCTTTAGATGCCATCCCTGGAACCACGAAAATAGACAAGCAGCACAGGAGAGCATAAAAGATCGAATCTGTGATTTTGTTGTCATTTGGAGTAAAGTCTTGACAGGATAGTATGGAAAAGTCTTGGGGAGTTGCCATAATGGGGAGAAGCTGGGGATGTAGCATGAAGCCCCCAAGGTCACATGACTGAGTGGGTTGTGTTGCAGCCAACAGGAAGCACACCAGGAATTTAAAGACATCGTTGAAAGGTGGAATTGTCTAGAAACAAAAAAGGGTACCTAATTGTTTACTTTTATCCATTTCTTGTGTTTCCTTAAGGGAGGTGTAAGGATTTGTCGTGTTAAATTTGGAAATTCTGCTCAGAATATTGGAACACTCCAATAAACTGCCTGAGCTCCAACAGGCCAAGGAAGGCCTCATCCCTATTCATCAGATGTAAATGTAATGATTTGACTATAGCTGTCATTAACTAGCTAATAACTATTTATGACCCCAGGATGCAGTTTCTACCCAGCTAATGGGCACCGCCGTAAAGCCATGATTTTATCTCAGCTGCTACAGTTGCTGGTCTCAGTTGCTTTCATTAAGGGAAGAGTAGGTTCTGCTGATTATCCACATCATAAGAGATCATGGTCCAAGGACCTTTGGGGGAAAAAAAAGTCTCAGCAAATAAAACTGGAGTTGTACCTCAGAAGAAAGCTTCCCACAATAACATGCTGATTGACCCCCAAAAAATCCTCATGAATCACTCCTAGCAAGAAATTGGTCATGTCTCTTCTTAATCAGTCTCTCTCTCTCTCTGTGTGTGTGTGTGTGTGTGTGTGTGTGTGTGTGTGTGTGTGTGTGTGTGAGAGAGAGAGAGAGAGAGAGAGAGAGAGAGAGAGAGAGAGAGAGAGAGAGAGAGAGAGAGAGAGATTAGATGACATTTCTCCAGGCAGTTTCTGCTTGGCCTAGGAGGTACCACCTGCTGCTTGTAGGTAGAGCTTTGAAGTACAGGCAGAGCCATGTCTGGCTGAGAAAAGTGCAGGGTGCCAGACTGTTCCTGAATTTTTGGTCAGACAGACTAACAAGAAGCAGAGGACTCGGAGATGCTCACATGCACTGTCCTGAGCAGTCCTTAAATGGGACTGTGTTCCCTACACCTCCACATTTCTATTGTTCCCTTTTCCAGTCACACTCTACTCCTCCCTTTTTTATTTTCCTCGAAAAATGGGCTTTCCTTTCAAGTCAAGATAGTCCTGTATTGAACCTCAACACCACGAGCACACATTCCCATGCTGGGGATGGACATTTCAAATATATTCTGTGTCTGGAGGAGTCATTGGGGGGTCTTTGTTGATTTAATTAATTAATTTCTAGGGCTGGACACATGGCTCAGTGGTCACAAGCTCTTACTGCTCTTGATGAAAGCTGAGTTTGGATTCCAGAAGCCCTGTCGGATTCTGTAATTCACGGTCCAGGAGATCCAATTCTTTCTTCTTCCCTCTCAGGACACCCACATGCATATTTGCACATGTGTGCTTCAGTCAATCACTCTCACACAGATACACATATAAATAAAATACATTAAAAAATATAAGGGCAATAGGCCGGGCATTAATATTGGCACTGCACACGACCTTATTCACTTTACTGAAGAATAGTATTTAAAAACCAAGTTTTAGGCATTAGGTAAGTTCATTGCTATCAGGGTGTTATGATCTCCAGGTCCCCTTAGGGTATATATATATATATATATATATATATATATATATATATATATTCTTTGAGAGAGAGAGAGAGAGAGAGAGAGAGAGAGAGAGAGAGAGAGAGTGTTTAAATGTAGACTGTCATCATTAGGATCACATATTTAAGCACTTGGTCCCACTGTTTGGGGAGATTATGGGACCTTTAGGAAGTGAATCCCTGTTGGGGAAGTATGTTGTTGGAGGTAGGCTTTGACGTTTCATAGCCCAGTCCAATTTCTGGTTCTCTTTCCTTCCAGACTACTAATGCAATGTGCTAGGCAGGCTACATGCCTCCCCCTCCAGGATGGTCTGTAACCCCACAGAACTAGAGGATAGAATTAATCCCTTTCCCTTTAAGGTACTATTGCTTAGGTATTCTGTGACAGCAACATGTAAAGTCACTAATACGTGGAATTACTGTGCAGAAAATGCAGATATTTCTGTTGTGACATATGTATCGGTATTGCATTCATTTTCTTCCTAGTGTTGTGATAAAATACCCTGGGAAGCTTAAGGGGGAAAGAAGAGGTTTTATTTGGGTTCAGTTTCATAAGGCATACAGTCTATCCTGGCAGACAAGGAGTGGCAGTAGGAGCTTGAGACTGGCCTGGCAGTCAGGGAAGTGTAGAGAGAACAGGACATTCTGTAGGGCTAGAATGTAATACTTCAAAGGCTGTCCTTATTGACATACTTCTTCCAGCAGAGCTGCGTTGTTTACAAGTTCTATAACCTTCCCATCAGTACCACTAGCTTGGGACCGAGTGTTTAAATGCATTAAATCACAACACATATGAAGTTAAGCGTTGAGGTCCTTAAAAGCTAACAGTACCAGGATGGAGTAATCCTGAAGGGAAACTGCCACCATACCCCTAGCTGACTCATCCCCACTGCTGTGGATAATACTTGAATGGAGTTGCTACTGAAGAGACACACCATGCCCTTTCAGGAGACCTCCTACCAGAAGTCCTTGTGCAGCCTAGGACGCACGCACACTTTAGCGAACATCCTTCCAAGGGGCAGCAGATCTTGGGGTCATTCTGGACTCTGCCATTGTGCTCTGTGTCTCTGTATCTTCTTGACACACCCCTTGTGTCTGTCCCTCTTCCTTGGTGTTCAGCATGACATCTTCAGTGCTAATAGGTGCAGCCACTCGATAAATGCCCTTCTGTTGTATTAAACTGCAAGGTCAGACGAGGCAAGAGCATGGCTCACTGTTATCTGCAGCTCTGACAGCTGCTAAGGGGTCACAAAAGAAAGATGACTTCTTCCCTCATGGGGCTAACTCTGGAAAAATAGCAGAGGACTGCCACATGCTTCCAAACAGCAACAGGCTATAAGATCCAGATGCAAGTGGAGAGAGAAGGAAAGAAGAGTGTAAAAAGTTTCCCATGACCTAAGCCAAGTAGGTGGTAGGAGCTAAAAGGTAGAGGGAACTATAGGTGAGAAAATAGTTCATCAATTGAACTATTGAACTATGTCATGGAAGTCATATTCAATGTAGGCATCCCAACTCAAAGCATTCAGAATCAGTATCTGGTGCATGGGAGCAGGGTGTTTGTGGTGGTTTGAATATCCTTGGCCCAGGAAGTGGCACTATTAGGAGGTATGGCCTTGTTGGAGTAGGTGTGGCCTTGTTGGAGTAAGTGTGACCTTGTTTTGTTTTGTTTTGTTTTTTTTTTTTTTTTCTTTTTTTTTCAGAGCTGGGGACCGAACCCAGGGCCTTGCATTTGCTAGGCAAGCGCTCTACCACTGAGCCAAATCTCCAACCCACAAGTGTGGCCTTGTTGAGGGATTTGTGTCACTGCAGGGCAGACCTTGAGACATTCCTCCTAGCAATATCAGGGACAATCTTCTCCTGTTTGTCTTCAAAACAAGATGTAGAACTCTCGACTCCTCCAGCAAGCACTATGCCTGCCTGGATGCTTCCAGGCTTCAAACCATGATCCTCAGAACCAGTAAGCCAGCCCCAATGAAATACCCTTTTTAAGAGTTGCCTTGGTCATTGTGTCTCTTCACAGCAATGGAAACCCTAACTTAGACCATATTTCAAGATTTTTATAACAGGTCTGGGGAGACATTTTGTGTGCTGTTTGGGATCTGCCTTAAACTATCTTAAAATAGCCGTTATTTATAGTCAAGTGGCAGCCTCAGGTCTAAAAGCTGAGACAGATTAATCCTCTTCACCACACTTTGTGTGTGTGACTACTTGTATGTTCTTGTGGAGGCCAGATGTTGGGTACCGTCCTCTATTGCTCTCTACCTTACTTTAAAAAAGTTTTTCCTTGTACATAGAGTCCACAGACTGGTTACAGAAGGTAGCTAGTGACCCTCGGGATACCCCTGTCTGTTTTCTACCCCTAGGACTGGAGTTAGGATATATACTGTCACACCCAGATATTTTCCATGAACCTGGGCATCTTAACTCAAATCTTTACCCTTGTACATTAAATACCTTAACCACGGAACCCTCTTCCCAGCCTGTCTCATAGCAATTCTGTGGAATAGATATTCTTATTATGATTCCCACTCAAGAAAGGAGCTGTCTCAGAGAGAAAGCCAAGCACTTTGCCCATGGTGACACCGGGAGCTAATGGCAGAAACAGCATCCTAGCTCTGAGAATCTCCCCCACTGCCTCAGGGCTGATCTTCTCCCTGTCATATAATTGTTGCCATGGGAGCAGACCACCCACTGTCAGATCCCGTCCCCACATCTTTTTGCTAGATGTTTCTTGCCAGAGCTTGGGAGTGTTTGTTTTTTGGTCTTTTTCTCTTCACTTTACAGGTAATGACTTTGAGGTAGGGTGACAAAGTAGCTTTCACAGGGAAGGCCACACAGTCAGGGACCAGCCGAACTGACACTGGAGCTTGGCTCACCTTTTCCTAGGACTAGTAACTCTAGCTGCTGTATTCGACCTTTCTACACACAAATCTGTCTTTATAGATGCACTCTTTTATTACTTAGAAGACCACAAAGGAAAGAGGGTCTTTGATCCCAGACAACAAAGTAAACTCTAGAAACAGCCCCCAAATATATAATGTCTGACACCATTCCTCCTGTCTGATCTTCACTTGGAGATGCTCACAGTATAGAGCCCATTGAGCTTTAAGCTCATGTTATTTTACCAATTTTATTTGTGAGAAGGAAAGTGAAATGTGTGGGTCTCTACAGAAGGCACCAAACAGGCTTCAATATGCCAAATATTGCTGTTAAGCAGAGACTACTTTTAATATAAAACTTCACTTGATGCTCACCACAAATCCTCGAGGTGGTGCTCTCATCTGCCACTCATCACAGCTCCTACTACATCTTGAGGGAACTCAACCTTAAGCCAAGGCAATAATTTTCAAAGGCACCTCCAACTAGTTCAAGAGAGAGCAATTACAGACCTGGCCTGGTTCGTGTTCAAGGTTAAGCTCTTAAACACTATATATTACTTCTCTTTGACTTTTTAAAAACCCATACTGGTAGGACTGGGGAGACAGTTCATCTGGTGAAGTGGTTGCCAGGCAAGGACAAGGACAGGAGTTTGATACCAAAAATGTCAGGTAGAAAAGCTTCCGGTGTAGGGGAAGGTTGCAACCCTGAAGCTTGCTAGCCCAAAACTCTATCACTGACCATGGAGAGTTGACTAGACTGTGTCTCAAAAAATAAGATGGAAAGTCTGAAGTGGTTCCTCATGAGTTCAGAGTGTGTTCTTGCAGAGGACCAGAGTTTAGTTCTTAGTACCCATAGAGATGACTCCCAAGCATCTGTAAATCTAGGTTCAGGGGATTGGATGCCCTCTGTGGTTTCTTCAAATACCTACACATTCATGAGTCTACATGCCAATCATAATAATAGTGATAATAATGTCTTACAAATAAGGTGGAACATGATAGGGACAAGCACTTGACTTCAAACTTTGGCTTCCACAAACGTGTATGCACACAGGTACACACACACACACACACACACACACACACACACACACACACACACAACCTGCTATGGGAATTGAGGTTTGATGAAGAGATTTCAAGTGGTTAGTTTACCTCAGAATATGGAGAGAGACTTTGTCTGAGATCCATGCTACACTGAAGTCTTTCTTCCTTAGTGAAGAGACTAGGCTGGGCACACAGTGTTAGGGCACAAGGCCTCTTCCCTTCCTTAGTGATAGACAAGGATATTTCAGTCAGATCTACCACAGTGATTGTGTTACCTAGTAGTTCAAAGCAGGCCATCCCTGCTCCCATCCACACTGGGCTAAAGACAAATACCAGGAAGTAAACAGCATTGCAGAGGGTAAAGGTCTTCAAACTTACACAGGTGTTTCTCTTAATGGAGACTCTGTTCTTAGCTTTAACTTATTACATTTTATAATTCTCTTGAGCATTCCTTATATTTTATGTATATCTAGAAGACTCTTTAGCTGGACAATTCCACAATATGAAAAAAATTGGGGAAAACTCAGAGAAAGGGCAAAGTAGGCAAAGACTGCTGCAGTAGGTGGAGTATGGAGTAAGTAAGATCTGTGAAAGCTTGATTCCCAGTTGCCTGGTCTCTTGATTGTGTAGTTCTAATTGCTTCAATTATCTGGTCACATGCTCATGTAAGTGCTTCCTTTTGGAAAATGCAAATAACCATGAAAGGAAGACAGGAAGATGGCCATTCAAACGCAGTGCTTAGTATGAATTAGTTTGTTCAGTTTGTTATATAATTTCAGGTCAGTTCCTGATCAAGAAAGGATGGTAGGAAATCACCTTATCCACTTCTTCCCCATAGCCTTAAATCATGAAGGAGTGCCGAGAAAGCAGCTTACTAAGAAATCAGTTGGCTGCATAGTAAGGACATAAGTATGTTATGGACAGTGTCTAATGCTCGTTTCCTTATGTTGTATTTTTACAGCCATCAGCACACATGATGACCATGTGATAAGCCATGCCACAGACATTGGTAGACTATGAGCGGGAGGGATGTAAGGGTTAGGGAGATAGACCAGTCTGTAAAAGTTTAACCATGTAAACATTAGGACCTGAGTTTGATTCCCAGAACTCACATTGAAAATCCAGGCATGGTTCTAGAGACTAGTAAAACCCAGCTCTGGGGAAACAGAGGTAGGCAGATGCCTGGGCTCACTGGCCAGCCAGCCCAGGTTACTTGACAAGTTACAGGCCTCTGCATCTGAGGAAAATCAATATGTGCTGTGATGGCTAAAGAAACTTCATTTTATGCTAGGCATCCAACTTGGAAACCCCTAGACGTTTATCTCTGACTTCAGTCTCTGGAGGTTAAGTTCTAAGTAACCCTGACCCAGTGACCCCCACCCAGAAATATATAGCCATGATTACCTCTTTGTTATAATATGAATAATTGCATTTTGGTCTCTATATGCCTATCTATACATTTGCCCAGAGATTGTCTTGATTCACCTCAACCACTTGAACTTGGCAGAACAGAGCTTTTTTTTCTTTTTCTTTTTGCTTGCTTGCATACATATCAAAGGTCTTCTTGTGGTTTTCATCTTTAAAAAACCCTTCCCCAGGGGTTGGGGATTTAGCTCAGTGGTAGAGCGCTTGCCTAGCATGCGCAAGGCCCTGGGTTCAGTCCCCAGCTCCGAAAATAAGAAAGAAAAAAAACCCTTCCCCATACCCCTCCCATACAGCAATCTCAAGTCTGGCTCAGAGGTTATGGTCCTGCTAGCAGCTAATCAATAAATCTCTTAATTATAATTGAATGGAGTCTGTGGTTTTTTCCCCCAGGAGCCCAGACTTCATTAACAATGTACATATCTATATGTCCATCACCCCACACACAAGCGTACACACATGTAAAACAGTACGATGGAGACAGATCCACAGACTCCCTTACACAGCTCAGCTGGGTACCTGGAAATGATTCATATCTGCTCTGACCTTCAATTTGTTCTTTTGCACAATAGAGATAAATATTAACTATCAGTCTGTAGTTACAGAAACAAGATAATGCATTTGATACTCTTATCAGAGCCCCTGATGCCAAGAAGCTTGCTGCAATGCAATCTAACATTTAAAAATTTATTATTTTACTAAATGATTCAAACCTTGAACAAGTTTTGTTACAATGCAGTTGGATTATGAACTTGGTTGTGGATTTTTGTCAATGACATCTGACCGCCTAAGTCTTAATCAATCTTTTGTTCAATATGGGTCTTATAAGCTACTGTGAGACACCAAGCTAATGAACAAGGAATAATATGCAACCTTGAAAGTCCCTCCAAGCATCTCCCTAAGTGAACGAGGCAGAAATATCTTGTACAATTAGTAATATATTGAGATAGATGCTCAAATTTATTATGGAAGAGTTGATCCCTTTAATTAACCCCTGCGAATTTCCAATGTACACCAAGTCCCTCTGGAATTAGTAATTAGATCTTAGAGCTGTCAGGTGTTTGAAGATTTTGATGAAACAGGAGATCAGTGAGGATTTTTGAAATAGGAATGAAACTAAAATTTCTTACAATGTTAGGGGGATCTTTTGTTTCCCCTACCAAAAAACAATAGCAAGAAAGAAAGAAAGAAAGAAAGACCTTCCCCATGAGCATTAAAATGATTGTGTGTCAAAATTGTAGACATTGTTGAAGCAACAAATAGGATTATAGATACTTTTCCTTAAGTGTTTAAGTTTGTTGACAATGAAATCAGTTGCATTTAGGGGACTCAGTCTTGAAAAAAATATGAAAACTAAAACCAAAAAGGAACAGTTTCTATTGGTGTCAAAGGCAGATTGGACCCAGTTCCCAGACAGCAGCAGCTCGACATGGTATCGGGTATGAAATAGCTTCAGACCATATTACTGTTCAAGACCCAGTGCGTGCACTGAAGAAGTGAAGGTGAGTCCCTCCTCAGGCTTGGGGAGCATTAAGTAAGAGGATGCAGAAAGAACATGGGAGCTGGAAGATGAGGTGGAGTGAAGCATAATACCGTCTTGTGATCTAACATGGTTATCATGTTATGAGCTCACCACAACAGTGGTTACTTGCATAATACCCACATAAAATCAAGCCAGTCACAATGCCAGAATAGATGTGGATAAGCTTTCAAGGCCCCACCCCTACCGAGGAGCTATTGGCAGTTGATGACTGCTGGACAAATGTCTTCCTTTGAGGAAACAGACACTGGTAGGTAGGTACCCATGGGTGGCCTCATAACGTACATGTGCATAGCACTAATTGGACTTGGTAGGTTAAGGTGAGAGTAGATGTGGAGTTGGGAGACCAGGTCATGGAGCAGTTTAAACTGTTTAAACTAGAGGACAGTTTAGTCTACATAATGAGATACCACCAGCCTGAGATAAGGGCTGGAGAGATGGTTCAGCAGGTAAGAGCATTGGCTGCTCTTTCAGAGGACCTGGGTTCAAGTCCTAGCACATTTGAAGCTCACAACCCTCTGTAACTCAATTCTAGAAGAAGAGACCTTCTGGCTTTGGGGACAATGCATACACATGGTGCATATAGATAAAGAAAGACAAAACATTTATACACATAAAATAAATCAATAAAAAGCAAATCATAACAATAAAGTACTAATTAGCTGCCATACAGAGGAGGTAAATGCCAAGATAGAAAGACAGCCCAGCATGTAGAAGAAATTCTTGTCCAGCTATTCCCCTGACAAGGACAAATCTCTGGAACGCATAAGAATTAAAACAAAATGAAACAAAACATAGTCAGGGGATGGAAAGATTGCTTAGTGGTTAAGAGCACTTGTTGCTCTTGCAAAAGACACAGGTTCAGTTCCCAGCACCCATATGACGTCCATAACCATCTGGAACTCTAGTTCTGAGGGATCCAGTATCCTTTTCTAGACACCTCAGACACTTACTTCACTCACACATGCACATAACCACACATACACATAATTAAAAATAAAAATCAATCTTAAAAACAGGTATCAAAATACCAGATAGTACAATTGATAAATGCAGAAATGAATTCTGCTCAAAAGCATTAGAAATATATAGTAAATACATGAAAAATATTAAACACCCTATCAATAAAGGTCAAGGCATTGAAAACTGGTTACAATGTATTTATCCCAGCTATCATCAATAAAAGCTACAATGGCTATCATCAAGAAAGCTAACAAAACAATCACTGGTAAAGATGTAAATGCATTGGCAGGGAGAACGTGATCTAATTAGCCAGTTTTAAAATAACTATGTAGGTTTCTTAGAAAACCAATTCAAAATAATACAAACAACAACAGAACAACAACAACAACAACTACATTATCTCACTATTTCATTCCTGGGTGTTATTCCCAAAGGAATCAAAATAAGCATGTAATAGAGACTCCCACATGCCTACATTCACTGTCACTGTTCACCGTGGTCAAGTGATGGACTACCCTGGGTACCCCTCAACTGAGGAAAGGATAAAGAAAACGTGGCAGATAGATGCACACAGTGGACTTGTCACAAAGGAGGAAATGATGTCATCTATAGGAAAGCAGGTGGATTTTCAATTCTATTCCATTGATCTACCTGTACCAATTCCACATAGGTTTTTTTTTTTTTTTAATCAATGTTGTTCTGTAATACAACTTGAGGTCAGGGATGGTGATTTCCCCAGATGTTCTTTTGGTGTTGAGAATAGTTTTTGCTATTTTGGGGTTTCTGTTATTCCAAATGAATTTGAAAATTGCTCTTTCTAAGTCTATGAAGAATTGAGTTGGAATTTTGATGGGGATTGCAGTGAATCTGTAGATTGCTTTCAGCAAGATGGCAATTTTTACTATATTAATCCTGCCAATCTATGAACCCACACACCTATGGTTACTTGATCTTTGACAAAGGAGCTAAAACAATTCAATGGAAAAACAACTGCATTTTCAACAAATGGTGCTGGTTCAACTGGAGGTCAGCATGGAGAAGAGCACAAATTGACCCATTCTTACCTCCTTGTACAAAGCTCAAGTCCAAGTGGATCAAAGACCTCCACATATAACCAGGTACAATAAAACTAATAGAAGAGAAAGTGGGGAAGAGCCTTGAACACATACACACAGGAGAAAATTTCCTGAACAGAACACCAATGGCTTATTCTCTAAGATAAAGAGTTGACAAATGTGACCTCATAGAGCTGCAAAGCTTCTGTAAGGCAAAGGACACTGTCAATAGGACAAAACAGCAACCAACAGATTGAGAAAAGGTCTTTACTAATCCTACTTCTGATAGAGGGCTAATATCCAATATATACAAAGAACTCAAGAAGGTAGACTCCAGACAATCAAATAATGCTATTAAAAATGGTGTACAGAACTAAACAAAGAATTCTCAACTGAGGAATATCAAATGTCTGTGAAACACCTAAAGAAATGTTCAACATCCTTAGTCATCAGGAAAATGCAAATCAAAACAACCCTGAGATTCCACCTCATACCAGTCAGAATGGCTAAGATCAAAAACTCAGGTGACAGCAGGTGCTGGTAGGATGTGGAGAAAGAGGAATACTCCTCTATTGTTGGTGGGATTGCAGGCTGGTACAATCACTCTGGAAATCAGTCTGGTGGTTCCTCAGAAAATTGAACATAGTACTACATGAGGACCTAGCTATCCCACTCCTGGGCATACACCCAAACGATGCTCCAACATATAACAAGGATATAACACACGCTCCATCATTTTCACAGTGGCCTTATTTATAATAGCCAGAAGCTAAAAACAATCCAGATGCCCTTCAACAGAGGAATGGATACAGAAAATGTGGTACATTTACACAATGGAGTGCTACTCAGCTATTAAAATCAATGACTTCATGAAATTCTTAGGCAAATGTATGAAACTTGAAATACCATCCTGAGTGAAGTAACCCAGTCACAAAAGAACATATATGATATGCACTCACTGATAAGTGTATATTATCACAAAAGCTTGGAATACCTAAGAAAAAAAATCACAGATCATATGGAGCCCAAGAAGGAAGACCAAAATGTGTATGCTTCATTCCTTCTGAGAAGGGAGAACATATAGGGACAAAAAGTGGAGGAGGGACTGAAGAAAAGGTCATCCAGAGACTGCTCCACCTGGGGATCCATCCCATATGCAGCTATCAAACCCAGTCACTATTGCTGATGTCAAGAAGTGCTTGATGACAGGAGCCAGATATTGGTGTCTCCTGAGAGGTTCTGCAAGAGCCCTATTGATACAGATGAGGATGCTTGCAGCTAACAGTTGGATTGAGCATGGGGACTCCAATGGAGGAGTTTGAGAAAAGACTGAAGGAGCTGAAGGGATTTGCAACCCCCTAGGAAGAACAACAATATCAACCAACCATACCACACCAGAGCTCCCAGGGTCTAAACCACCAACCAATGAGTACACATGGAGGGGCCCATGATTCCAGCCACATATGACATATGTAGCAGAGGATAGCATTGTCTCCCATCAATAGGAGGAAAAAGCCCTTGGTCCTGTGAAGGCTCATTTCTGCAATGTAGGGAAATGCCAGAGCATTGAGCTGAAAGTGGGTGGGTGGGAGTGGGAACATTCTCATAGAGAGGATGGTATATGGGGAGGGGGAGGGTATATAATAGAGGTGGGAAACGAGATGATAACATTTGAAATGTAAATACATAAAATATCCAAGAAAGATAAAATTTTTTTTTAAAAAAAAGGGAAAGCAGGTAGACCTGGAGAAAAGCACAGACTCATAAAGACTCTCCTATGTGGATCATAGATGAAGAAAAACAGAGCATGAAGCAGCAGAGAGATTGTGTTGGGTGATGAGGGAGCAGACCTGGCCCCAGGGGGTGGTGTGAAAGTGAGGCAAATCTGACTATGATAAAAGCATACTGAATGCATGTGTGAAAATGTCATTCACAAGGAAGCAAGGCACAAACCAGGGCAGGGGATTCTCAAAGGCACAGTAAAAGTCTGAAGAGAAGAGTTGGGGCTGGTGACATGGCTCAGTCAGTAAAATGCTTACCACAGACCAGTAAAAGGTGGAGTTGAGTCCCAGAACACACAATAAAAGAGAGATGATTAGAAGAGAGAGTGAGAGCGAGAGTGAGAGCAAGAACTAGAGACAGAGAGACAGACAGACAGAGAGAGGTACTTATAAACCCAGCTCTTAGGGGGTGGTAGCAAAAGACAGTATGATCCCCTGGAGTCGCTGGCCAGTCAGCCTAGCAGAATTGGCAAGTTTCAGGTCCCAGTGAGAGTCCTCATTTCAAAACAATATGGGACAGCTTCAGAGGAATGCCTAAGATTAAGCTTACATATACACAGAGAGTTCCTGTTCATATCTGTGTGCACACATTGACTGTATGCATGCACATACACAGAAGTCTGAAGAAACTGGTAATAATCCTAAGTCCTTCGGCCTCCCAAACAGGTCTCCACAGCAGCAGGTGAGCAGGATACCATCCCTCCCCCCATCCTTTTCAAGCCATGTTTGAGGCACAGACCTCAAACCTACATCTTTGGGCTTATATGTATGTGAACTCTGGTCCCTAGACCATGTTTGATGATTAAATCAGTCTGTTAGGGGCACCAAAACCACATTTTTGATAGAAAATTAATTGAGACAGGAAAAAAAAACCCTTTCTGAATGCAGCTCTGAAAGTGCAGGTATTAAGATGAACAATTAATTAATAAAATATGAATACATTAAAAAGGATTTATCAGTTACCCTAAAATAGGGAATGGAATACAGTACCCCAACTAGACACCCCATGCTGGCCAATAAAAGCACCTGCGATTCTTTATGGCTTGCTTGCTTTCCAAATATTAACCCGGGAAGATGTACTGATCCCCTGCAGTGAGTGGGTGACATCTTGGCTTCCTCTGTGACTCAGGAATGGCCTCTCTGCAGGTGACTACATTGTGTTATGCAAAAGAAGAATATATAAAATAAGGATGACACAGGATATACATTCATCCACTGTGTCCATAATTAGCAAAGGTCTCTGGTCTGAATATCCAGGTCTGCAGCAGGCTGCATTCCTTTCCTTAAAAATTACATTCATTTATGGTGTGTGTGTACGCGTACAACCTTCAGAAACCAGTTCTCTCTCATCACCATTTGGGTCCCTAGGACTGAACTCAGGTTGTTGTGCCAGGCCACTAGGATTTATGCAGTGAGTAGTCTAGTCCGATAGAAGGAGGTTGTGTTGCTAATGAGCTCCTCACCCAGCATACCAGAAGAAACTAACAGTGTCTTTGGTCACTGCTGTTCAGAGCTTGCATATCTGGGCATGTCTTTAACTTGCCATATAACATTCTTCAGGAAGCAGCCAGCATTGCCCAGGAAGGGAGATTTCACCCACCAGGAGACCGCAGCCATACCTTGCAGTCCATGGTTGCATTATGATTAAAATGCTATATGTATTAAGGATTCTCCTCTACCCTTTTCCACACAGAATGGCATATAACCTCAGGGATGGAAGGAGGCATTATCTAATAACAGTATGTGGCTTTTTATTACTTTCTTTTCATTTTTTTCCATCAAAGGATAAAATCGGAGATGCTTGCCTCAGCCTTTTCAGTCTCTAAGAATCATGCATCCCCTTCTATACTTATTGAAACCTGAGCCCTTCTCACCTCCAAGGTGAATATCTTGGTTTCCTATCATCGCCTCATCCCTACCCAAAAGCGTGATAAAATATCCAGCAAGTTCTAGAAAGCTGAGTGCTGACTCATGAGGCTGGTCAGGTACTGCTAGTGGGAACCTCACAGCCTAGTGAAGCTGATGAAGCAAGCAATAGTCCCTTGATCGAGTGTGACTTTGGGGGTGTGACATGCGGCAAAGCAGGGCGGAAGGTACCACAGTAGTTAAAGGCAGAGACGGGACCACATCAGAAAAGCCAGTCTGTGCATGAAGGCAGAAAACCAGTATGGAATCTGAAGGATGGTGTAAGAGTTGAGAAGGCACTGAAGGGCCTGGACAAGTGTTACTGCCTGAGGGGAAGGTGCAGGAAAGTCAGAGCCTGGAGGATACCAGAGGAGAGGCAAGAGGTGAAGGTGGCCGGCAGATACAGGAAGAGTCAGGTGGGCTGGCATAGGAACTGCCCAACTCATCCATTTGGCGGACTTGCCTTCCCTCCTATCTTCTACCTTGTTTTCCCCTCTTCCCCTCCCTGCCGCTTTCTACCCATTCTTTTCTTGCCTTCATTGCTTTCTCCCTTTACTCTTCAGTTTCCTTATAACCATTTCTCTCATATTTTCTCCCTGTTTCTCTCCCTCCCTCTTTCCCTCTCTCCATCTGTCCTTTCCTTCCATCCACCCCTCCATCCAACCTTCCCTTCCTCTACCCCTACCTACTGATTTTCCTTTCTGTATCTTCTTCCTCCTCTTGTTTATTCTCTTCTCACTCTGAATTGAAAATTAAAATAGAAAAACAGGTAAAAAATAATTGGGATCATCCAAGTGGCTCTCCTCCAGCTTCCAGCTATTGGCTTTATGTAATGCCGTTGCATGGGTTTCCTCAGCAGCAGCTGCTTCCAGTCTCATTTATTTTGACGAGAAGCCAGGATCATGTGTTCTTTTCCTGGTAAACATTTCAGTTTTCACTCCTCAAATCAGATTTCTAAAAATATTAGACACAAAGTACTTTTCAACTGGAGAAACCAGACATTTTGAATGGTGGACGATCTCACAGCGAGGGCTACTGAGGACTGCCCATGTTGTTGAACATGCTTCTCAGTCACATGTATTTTCTGTAAATTAGTACCGAAATGTGGCTAGTTCTGGATTGCTTGTCTTGCAAGTTCTTATGGTAGTGGCTTGTTCTTCAAGAGACTCCTGTCCTATCCATGTTAGTGGCCACACATGGTCATGACCTAGAATCTTTATTCTCTCAGGAGTCACAAAGCAATGACCAGGATCTATGGTCATATGCTCACGAGCTGAAAACACTTCTAGGGAAGTTTGTGACCCTCAACTCTGGTCTGTGTCTCCCCTGTAGTTCACAAGCTGTTGTCCACTCTCAGGGCAGAGGTGGTGGCTCTTAAAGTTGCACTTGACTCTTAAAGTTCACTGTGTCTGAGAGAACACTTGAGGTTCAGATGTGGCTTCAGTAAGTTCCCTTGGACACTCTAACTACCACACAGAGTGTGATATCTGAACATTCCTGGGGTGAAGAACATCTCCAATTGGTGTGCAGTGAATGTTATCTTTGTTTAGATTTTTCATCATTGATTTCATTACTCTTGTGCATCAGAGTCAGATGTCCTCTTTCTTCTCTGCTCAGACATGATTTCTATTTATTTGAAGTTAAGTTTTCCATTTAAAAAGTATTAAAAGCTAGTTTGTCTTTCCCTTTCCTAGAAAAATAGTAGTATACATGCCATAAGCTTGTTCTACTGTGGTTTTTATATCTAAAACATCACAGAGACCTAAGTATTTTACAGATCCATCTACTTCCTATTACTGAACTCCAGAGGGCAATGCATCATGGCAATTAAACTAAGCCTTGCTAGTGGGCACTGAGATGCCCTATAGACTTGTCATTGCAAAGAACTTCTGTCCAGAATTGGCTACATGTGCCTCATCATGTTTGAGATGGGTTGATCGTAGAGTAATTCCCTAATGACAAATGGCTTAGATAAAATTGGAGTATGTGAGATCTTACACAAGCTCTCTGGCACCCTTTTATAAGGCTGAAACACAGTGATCATCTTCACTATGTGAGGATACGTTGCATATGGCTACATAACTGCCAATATAAATGGAAAGTTATGGATCCCAATACATTGGTGGTGGTGCTGGTGGTGGCAGCAGGGAAAATAGAAGGGGAGGACTGACCAAGAGACTAGGAATGGCCCAGGTAATAAAGTGAATGAACCTGTTTTGTGGATGAATTCAGGAAAGAGAGTCACCATGATTTGATGTATGATCAAATCCAGAGTTGGATGAAAGGGGACACCATTCAGAATTGTGTCACTACTTCTGAAGCAGAGACAGTGGTTTTAGAGATGAGTGTGGCATCCCATGCACACATCTGCAGCATTTTGTGGGGGCTCCTATTTATGAATGAAAAAGTAATCATTTTTATTTTCTTACTTTTGGTTTCTCCTCCCCTCCCTACCATAAGAGAAAAGGGGAGGAGGGAGGAAGAGAGGTAGGGAAAAAAGAGACAGACACACAGACACAAAGAGAAACACAAAGAGAGAACCTCAGCATTTCCTTTGCTTCTTGGAACTCTTTGTTCTTTGGTGGCGAAACACTTTGGAAGAACATTTCTGAGATACGTGGAAATGTTTAGTGAGGCGAATATCCCTGATGCACTGAAGAGGTTTAAATGGAATGAAATGAACATCTGGCATTTGAATTGTGCCTACAGTTAGGCTCATCTGGGGAGTCCCATATCCTCCCTAATCCTAACAGCACTTCCACAGGAGATGACAAATACATCTTTAACAACCAAAATACTGCTAGAGAGGTGCCTGAATTAAGCCCAGTTCTTTTGGTAGAAACACTGCAGGGGCTGAGCTACTTGATACAGTCTAGACACCATGCCTGCCCCCTTCTTTTTTCTATTTTTGTTTCTCATCCAGTGACTGCCAGTCCATCCTAAGCCAAGTCAGTTTCCTTGTCAACTCTACATGGACCTATCTGATAGGCATCACTTTCTTTTATTTATGGAGCCTGACTCTCAGTGCAGCGTGAGTCCAAAACCAACTTCCACTTCCTAGCCCTATTTATGAGTCATGTATATTCCTAGAAATTTCATTATGTATATTATCTTTCTTTGTATGTGTGTATACGGTGTGTACATGTACGCTTGTATGGGAGCGTGCACACACACACACACACACACACACACACACACACACACACACGTATACCTAGAGAGGACAGAGGATAACATCAGGTATCTTTCTCAATTGCCTTCTATCTCATTTCTTTTGAAACTGTGTTTCTTCTCAAAACCCAGAGCTCATTAACTTGTCAAACTGGCTAGCCAGAAAGCTTCAGTGATATGCCCATCTCTAGCTATTCAGTTCTGAGATTATAGGCATGCATGCCACCATACCTGGCCTTTGACATAGATATTATCTGGTTCTCATGCCCGCAGAAATGCCTTACTATTGAACCTATCCACCTTCCCAAGCCTTACATTTTCACTTCCTTGAATTGTTAACATTTATTCATTCTGTGTATGTATAGTTGCACATGTGCACAACAGGCAATGTATGAAGAAGGGGAGATCTTGCTCAAGTCAATTCCCTCCTTCAACTGTGCTGGTCCCAGGGTTTGACCTTAGGTCTTCAAGCTTGGCCGCAAGAGCACTTATCTGTCAAGCTATCTTGCTGTCCCTGTTGTTACTTATTTGAAGTGCAGGGAATTTATATCCATTAATGTGGAGTTGAGTTGGGAAAGACGCTGGAGGGCAAGAGGATGAAGAACAGATTTCATCATGAACAAAGACATGGACTTTATTTCTCACTTTTCCCCCGAGTCTGAAGTCAATCTAACTTTGTAAACGTGAGTCAGTTACTTCAATCATTCTACTTCTGTTTTGACTTTCCCTATGTACAAAGTACAGAAGCAAATGGCTGCCCTGCCCTTTCATGGAGTGTTGTTGAGAAAAAAATGAGTGGCCCCGATGTCAGCCACTCTACATAATTTTCAGTGACATTTTTACTCTTCTAAGCCTTTTTCCAGATGTGCAGTTGCATTCTGAATTCATGAAGAAGGCTTTTCAGTTCATATATCAGAAGAGCACAGAGCAATATTTCCAGTGCATGCAGGTTTAGAACTTAGAGTCTGACAGCAACATGCGTAGACCGAAGTATATGAGTGGTGTGTGATGTATGTGAACACACATGTGTATATGCAGTCACAAGAATACCTATGAGGAAAATTATATTTAAAAAACATCACTCTGAACATTACTCTGGTAGATGCTAGACATGAAAGTGTATAACCAAAATTTATGCAAATATTTTTGAAAAATACTGATTATACGCACTTGAAGAAAAGAGGTTTTAATGAGAGGAAATGCTCAATGTATATCTTTCCCAGAGATCCTGAAGAAGATTTAGGGACACTTAAAAGCATCACAGAAATTGATGCCACATATTGATAATCACATGTTATTTAATTTCAGAGATTTGTTGACATCAGAGACTAGTACTTGTCCTTTCTGTGTCATGGTGAATGAAAGTGGAACTGTAAAGACAGCCAAGGGAGTGGCTTCCTAATGCAGTTACAAGCAGAAGACAGAGAGTCTTGCAATATCAAGTTTAATATTCACCACTGCTTGACAGGCTCATTGAAATCAGGTGCAGTGTGGTTCACCCTCTTCCTTGGCTTATTTTGTTTGTGGTCTATTTTCTTTTCCAAGAATGACATGAATATCCTAAAAGGCATAAATTGTGAATTTAGTAGTCTTCCCATGATCATTCCAAGCCTCTTCATAACGAGTTGATGTCTGAAACTATAGTTACTACCTGATATTATCAATCACTATATTTCTTCCTATTCACAGATATCTAGACTAAAATCATTCATTGAGATTGGCTCTCATTATGCAGCTCTGGCTGGCCTGGAATACTCTATGTAGGCTAGATGACCTTAAATTCAAAGCAATTCATCTGCCTAGCCCCTCTCAGGGCTGAGATCAAAGGTGAGTGCCATCTTGCTTTCTAAATGTATGAATTGAACCCAGTAAAGGATAAATAACAATAAAAGAGTACAACTGCAACAGTGTACTAAATTAGTCAGTAGCACTCCTTCTATGATTTGGGGTTACAGTTTAGTAAAGTGTTAGGTACCCGAACCCAATCCACAGACGATGTGATGGTGGAGGAAGCTGCTGAAGGGACAACAGGAAACATCAATCTACTTCACACCATGGAATGCTGAGCAGAGGGATGATTCAAACCCCAATGCCCAGCAGACTTTCCTGAGACTTCATTCCTGCTCAGAACAGGAAAGAGTAAGGAAGCATGGCTGCCACACAGTGTATACCTCTGTGGAATTACAACAGTGAGCTGAAAATTTTTGAATAATTCATGCATGCCAAGATCAAATACAAAATACAGAGCCTTCAGAGATGGCTTAATGGAAGAATGCTTGCTATACAAGCATGAAGAGCTGAGTTTCCACGACCCCTGGAACCCATGTAAAAGCCTGAAGTGGTGGTGTGTTCAGGTAAGTCCAGCATTGGGGTGTAGAGACAGGAGAATCTCAGAGGCTAGCCAGTCTAGCCAACATAATGAGGTCAAGGTTCAGGGAGAGACTCTGCTTCCAAAAACAATGCAAAGAATGTTTAAGGAAGGTATCCAACATTGAGTTCCAGCCTCCATTTGGTCACATACGGATGAGGACACACCTACCAACGTTGTACCTGGGGACACACTCACACACAGACATAATTTTAAAACCAGGTATGCATGCCATTCATGTAATTGTAACTGTTAAAACTGCTTCATTACATATTTCAAGCAAATAAGTAGGAAGATATAGCAATGTTTATATCTGTAATTTTCCATGAGTTTTTCCCAAGTCACATTGACTGTGGCCATGGAAACTGAAAAGTGAGACCATGGCTGAAGCATGCTTCTACTTTCTCAACAGATTGTCCTCACTTGAAACACACATCTTGACAGCACAGCTGATGTCCTACAAAACCCTGTAGGCGTTGACCAGGAGCAGTATTGTTGTGCCCTGTTCTCAGTTGAAACCCATATAGTTACCATCTTACCTCCTGACAGCACAGGTTTTCCCTCTGGACTTCTTTTGTCCTGGATTCAAGAGCCACACGCATGCAGCACTGTATGCAACTGCAGTGTGTCTATTCTGTCATCATTGCAGCCTCTTTGATGATGTGTTCATTAAATTTTTGCTTGAAATTTAAACTATCATTACTTAAATGTGGTAACACATTTAAAAATTAGATTGTTCTTAGACAATTTCATATATGTACATGATGTCTGATGTCCCATCTCATCACCCACCTCCCTACCGTCACCGTCTATTCTCTTCCTTTGTACTTCTCTTGTGTTCATGCCTTTTTCATCTTGTTTTGTGACCCAGGGCCATCTGTGTGACTGGATTTGCAGTTGTCTACTGGAGCCTGGTACCCTCAGTAGTAGATCCACAAAGTCGGTAACCCTGCCTTTCCCTTTCCTAGAATCCATAGAGTCAGTGGTTCAGAGTTAATGAGGAGGGGTTCCCTGGGGCCCTCACCTGACAATTGTGCCAGTGTGATGTGGGGGTCCAGTGCATGTCACCACAGTTTCTGTGAGTTAATGACTTCAGTGTTTCACATCTAGATAGACTGTCTATGATGTCTTCCTGTATATCACATACGTGACACACATAAAAGATGAGACTACTTTCTCATGCCTTGGCTGATATTTTTCCCTCGGCTCTGATTGAGGAAACAGAATTTCCATCCATTCTCACTTTATTTTATTATTTTATTTTGTACATTCCTTCATTAAATGGTAAGTAGAATTGAGGTTTTTATTTTACAGTTATGTGTGCTGTGTGTGGACTTTTTCCTATTTAAGGGATGTTTTCCTATTTAAGGGATATCAAGATGTCTTGCCATATTTCTGGTACACACTTGTTTTCGCATTTCTTTATTCATTTATCTACCCTTACTATTTAAATTGTCACTTGAGTGATTATTTTTTATGCATAGTTGTCATATAGAGGGTTATGGCTGCTATTTTGCCATATCCTAGCTTAAAGTCATTTTTGTGTGTATTTTAAAAAATGCTACAAATGTCGTGGCTTAAAACAACATAATGTACTGTAACTGTCTCATTAGAGTTTCTCCAGCTATTAGGAAACTCTTGGCAGACTTGTGTTCCCTCAGCAGCTCTAGTGGAGGTTACCCAGCTTTTCCAAAGTGAGGTGGTGTTCATACCTTGCCTGGTAACTGGTGCTCCGGAAGTCAGCACTGGGTTGAGGTCATCTGTACCCCATTGCTCATCTGTGATCACACCCCTGTGCCTTGATCTCTTTTTACCTTCACAAAGATTATAACTACTCTTGATCAAACCAGTTAGTTCAGGGTGTTGTTGTTCTGTGATGATCAACTAAACCTTGGTGCTTAATCTACAAAGTCACAATGGATCTGAGCTTGTCATCTGTTCTAGTTTCCTCTCTTTTCCTATGATAAAATGCCCCAATCACAAGCATCTCACAGGAGGAGGAGGCTTGTTTCAGCACACAGTTCCATGGTACAGCCCATGACTGCTGAGAAGTCACAGTAGCCAGAACGTGAGACAATTGGCCACATCCCAAACACAGTCATGACCTCTTTTGCTTTCTTCTCAACTTGCCCCTTCTACTCTTGCATATTTTAGAACCCCATTTCCAACCACGCACAGGGTTTCACAGCAAACCTTCATTGGTGTGCCCATAGGCCAGTTTAATCCAGATAATTCTTCACTGATACTCTCCTCCCAGATCACTCCATATGATGGGTTGTGTATACAATGGTATGAGTAGCTACAGAGGCCAGAAGAAGGGGCAGGTGCTCCTGGAGTGGAGTAATAGACGCTGAGAACCAAACCAGATCCTCTCTAAGTGCAGCAATCTCTATTGGCCAATAAGCCATCTTTTTGGTTTTCTTATCCTATTCTTGGAGAGTGTGTGCTTAAATTGCTATTATGTTTTCTCTACTATGTGGAAATATTCATTGAACCCACTGGGAAAAACACCTTTATTTAGGACAAAATTTCGAACAACATTATCTACATATCTCAAAACCTTGTGACATCCAGGAAGTTTGACCTTATATGTTTTGACAAGTTGTATTTTCTGGAGATAGATCTACTTTGAACTCTTCAGTTCCTACCCATAAAATACCATATTTTAATTTTCTGTAGGGTATAATTTCACAACCCATTGCCCAATCCTGACTTTGGTGATTTGTTTTTTATTTTCTTGCCCTCAGATGGACTTATTAACTTTATCATTATTTCTTATGTGTCTTCTTATTCAACTTTGGTACTTTCCAGTCTTTTTTACTAGCTGACTCCTTACGCTCTCACCGGGACTGTTTGCTACTCTTCTGGTCTAACTTATTCTACAGGATATATGTTTTATTGGTTTCAGCTCTTCTTTCATCTTTTAATTTTATTGAGATTTAATTTCTATAACTCAGACCTCATCATTTTAAATTACATAGTTCAGTGGCTTTCCATCACAACTGTTGAATTCCAGAGCATTTCTTTTTTACCTTGTTATTATCATTTTAATTCACTTTAAATTAATTTTATAATTAGGATAAAATGTGATGAATTTCAATAAGGTATTTTTATACATATGCATCATTATAACTCCTTCTAATTCATCCCCATCTCTAGCTGCCTGTCTCCAGCCCCAACATGACCTCTTTGCTTGTCAACTTTCTCCCCACAAATAGTCCTTCATCCAGACTCATTACCAATCACAACCCATTCTTGTCATTGAGTGTTCTTATAGAAGATATTTAAAGTAAATGAATCACACGTCACACATGGGACAGCTAATGTCCAACTTGATCACTTAGCACTGATACAGTTAAGGTTTGTTTTTCTAATGTCATCTAATAGTACTTCAGATGCCCCTTTTTATGGTCCAGTTCTTTCCATTTTGCCAGTATACAGTGTTTGTTTATTAATATGTAAGTAGATTAGACTTTTGGCTGTTTTTAATTTTTGTTTTTTGAAGTTATTCTTTTTTCTTTTTGGGGTGTGTGTATGTGTGTGTGTGTGTATGTGTGTGTGTGTGTATGTGTGTGTGTGTGTGTGTGTGTGTGTGTGTGTGGTTTATTTATATGGAGACCAGAGGAGGATGTCAGGTATCTTGTTCCAGTATGCTCTACCTAATTTCTTTAAAACAGAGTCTCTCAGTGAATTAGAGCTAGGCTGGTGGTCAGCAAACAGCAGTCATCCTACTGTTTCCACACTCCCCAGCATCTCCCTCAGTTCTGGAGTTAGGATGTACAAGATACCACATCCCTAGGTTCTGGATTTGAACTGAGGCCCTTATGTTGTACAGAAAGCGTTTTCATCTACTGAGTCATCTTTTTAGTCAATTTCTAACTTTTGGCCTATAAGAATGCCACTATTAACATTCATATATATTTTATACATTTTTGTTATATATACACATCTTTACACACATATACATGTACACACCAGGGAATGAAATCCAAATTACACAGGAATATCACACTTGACTTTCTAAGGAAATATCATAGCTGCACCATTTCAGTTTCCATCAATGATTGTAGCTTCTATGTGTCCTCACTGACCTCTGCTATCAGATGTCAAACACAAGGGCTATAATGTGGTACCTCTCTGGACTATTGGTCAACATTTTCCTAAAAATAATGGATTGGGGGCAATTTTTGTGTACTGACAGACTAGTGAATATTTTCTCTAAAGAAAATTGTACTTAAATCTTTTATGTATATTTTGAGGGCTGAGTGGTCCTTTGTTGTTGTTGTTGTTATTATTATTATTATCTTTATATCTGGCTTATTGACCCCTCCTAGTTTTCCCCTCCCACATTCCTTACCTTATCCCCTCCTCTTCACCACTGAGCTAGAGAGGGCCTTCTGAGTATATTCCCTACCCTGGCACATATATCTCTGTGAGACTAGACACATCCTCTACCACTGAGGCCAGGCAAGGCAGTCCCGTTAGAAGAACATATCCCACAGGCAGGCAACAGCTTTTGAGATAGCTTCCACTCCATTTGTTTGGGCCTCACATGAAGAACAAGTTGCTATTTGCTACATATGAGTAGGGAGGCCGAGGTCTAGCCTGTGGCTGTTCTTCGGTTTGTAGTTGAGTCTCTTAGAGCCCCATAGGTCCAGGTTAGTTGACTCTGTTTATCTTCTTGTGGAGTTTCTATCCCCTTAGGGCCTGCAATCCTTCCTCCTATTCTCCTATTAGAATCCCCAAATTACAACCACTGTTTGGCTCTAAGAGTCTGCATCTGTCTGAGTCAGCTAGTGGGTGGAGCCTCTCAGAGGACAGCCATGCTAGATTCCTGTTTGCAAGCATGGCAGACTATTATTAATAATGTCAGGGATTGGGGCTTTCCCATGGGAGGGACGCAAGTTGGGCCAGTTATTGGTTGGCTATTTCCTGTCTCTGCTCAAATCCTGATCCCTGCATTTATTGTAGATAGGGCAAGTTTGGGGTCTAAAGTTTTCTGGATGGGTAAGTGTCCCTATCTCTCCACCAGGGTTCCTGCCTGGCCTCAGAAGGCAGCCTCCTCAGGTTCAATATCACCAATGCTATGAGTCACAGCTAAAACCACCCCCATTGATTCTTGGGCACCTCCACTATCTCGGGTCTCTCTCTCTCTCTCTTCCTGAACATGCCCACTAACTCTACCCCAGTCAGTTGCAGATTTCTATTCATTCTCATGGCCATATGGCCATCTCCCTTGCCCCTCCCCACACTTGACTTGAACTGCCCCAGTGTCTTTCTGATGGCCTCCCCCACCCAGCTTACTGATTTGGGACGATGCTTTCAAATCTTTAATCCAGTGCATCCTTTGCAAGTATTTTCTGCCATTCTTTAGACTGTCTAATAGTATCCTTTGAGTTTTAGAAGTTTGATGATTTTAAAGAATTTTTTGTTTAGTTACATATGTGTTAATGTATACGCACATGTATGTGAGTGCCCATAGTATCAAGAAGAGGGCAATGGACTCCCTTGGTCATCACGAGTTACAGGTGTTTGTGAAATGCTTGATGTGGCTGCTACAAACTGAATTCAGGTCCTCTGCAAGAACAGTATGTGCTGGGGTTGGAGAGATGGCTCAGTGGTTAAGAGCACTGACTGCTCTTCCAGAGGTCCTGAGTTCAATTCCCAGCAACCACATGATGGCTCACAACCATCTGTAAGGATCTGATGCCCTCTTCTGGTGTGTCTGAAGACACTGACAGTGTACTCACATATAATAAATAAATAAATAAATCTAAAAAAAAAAAAAAAGAAGAACAGTATGTGCTCCTAACCACTCAGCCATTTCGCCAGTCCAAGGTTAGTATTTTAATTAAGTTTACAGTACCTGTTATTTCTGTGGTTATTTTTACTATTACAGTTATACTAAATAAACCTGTGCCTAATCTAGTCAGACAAATTTAGACCTGTGTGGACATATAAGTTTTATATTTTGCAGTGAAGATCCCGGAGCCATTCTAACACATTGGATATGCGGCAGGGGTACAGATTCTCTTCTGTGTAGCTACCAAACTTCTCGGTGTTATATGTTGAAAGATAGTTCCCCCACAGTTGAATGGTATTGATGCCTTTGTCAGAGTTCAGTTGACCATGGATAGATGGGTTCGTCTCCTCTTATCTATTCTATTACATCAGCCCAGTGCACCTGCTCCTTTGCCAGTATTGATCCCTTTTGGTGAGTACAGTTTTGCAATCAGTTCTGAAATGAGAACACATGAGCCCTGAGAGCTGAGATGTCTTTACTCGGGCTGTTTGTGCAAGGTTTCAGATTAGCTCCCCAGCAAGGAGACCTGGTGAGAAAGCTCCATTGTGTGTTTGTGTGTGTGTGTGTGTGTGTGTGTGTGTGTGTGTGTGTATGTGTGTGTGTGTGTGTATGTGTGTGTGTGTGTGTGTGTGAGCGTGCATGTACCAACCTCAGGTTCACTTAACACAAAGATGGGCAGAAAGCTCTTTTATGAATCTGAGAGTTGAATGATCTGTCAGATACCACAGCTCCTGGCTTAGATTCCTCACCCTTGAGCCTCCACTCTCCCCACTGTGGATTCATGGATTCTTAGTCTTGGACTCAGATTTATAGGCCAGGAGGAGTGAAGAACAGCATAATAAACCCTGAGGGGCTTTGAATAAAGTTCTTATAGCAGCTAGAATTTAGGTAACTCAATCAACTTCCCTAACATATGTGTCTTCCATCACTAATTAAGGATTACCATGTCACATGTGGTTGCTTTGTGGTTATATTCAAATAAAATATTGAAAGCACTCTGCCTATTAGAGAGAAGACACCACATAAATAATTTGTGTAAAATTATCAGAACTAAAACCACAGTGATTAAATTTCCTATGTTTTTATACATCATAAATTTCTTCTGGAAAAGCTATCTGGCCACTTAAAGTTCTGCCAATAAGAGAGTACATCCAATTAAAAATGCAGGCACACCACAAAAGACACAGCCCAGGTGAGACCAATCCTTTGGGAGGGAATATGCTGTGTGTGTACAAAAAACACATCTATGAGTCCCGCATAAATGAAGAAGGGCAAAGAATCCAATAGGAAACTGGTAAACACCATGACCCTGCAAATCACAGTGTTCCAACACCAATATCCACATTGCATGATGCTCAGTATTACAGAAACTGAAGACATCTGTGCAAAGGTCGCCGTCCATTTCACTGTCAATACTAGTTATTCTTGCAGGGTATTGATGAGAATAAGTGATGTGTTAACAAGTTTGTATGTAAATTTAAACATTCAAAATTTCAAAATCTAATTAAGTCATCTCTCTTCCTTTTACTACCTCCAAACACTTTCATGTGCCCCTTCACATTAATGTCTTTTTCTTCATTATTGTTATATATCATCTAGAGATGTAAACTAGAGATAACTCAACTTAGAAAAGTAGTCTGTATTATTTTAATTTTCTTCTTCTGCCTTATTGCTCCAGCTAGTACTCCAGACACTATATTAAAAAGGAGTCGGGATAGTTGACAGCTCTTTCTACTGTTTGTATTCTTGGTAATACTTTATTTTCAGCAATTATATCTTCATCAGAGCCTCCTGGCTATGCTTGTTCCTCTCTTTAGTCCAAATTTCGTCTTTATTGCCTTCCATACTCTTTCGGGGTTGGTCTGCTGGTTATGAATTGTTGTAACCTGTTTGAACAGTGTAAAGGTTTTAGTTCCCCTTCACCTGTGGCAGACAGTTTTGCTGGGTATATTAATGTAGGCTGAACCTTATAGTTCTTTAGGACTTGAAATGCATTGTTCCAGGATTTTCTGACATTCAAAGTTTCCATTGAGAAATTAGCTATTATTCTGAAAATAAAAAAAAGCTATTACCTTTTATATGTGAGTTGTGTTTTTCTCTTGTAGGTATCAGTACTCTTTTTTTTATATTATTTAGGGCTTTAACTATGATAATAACATGGGAGTTGGTTTTCTTCCCTATGGAGATGTGTGTGTGTGTGTGGGGGGGGGGGTGTCCTGTCTATTTGGTATGCTGTGTACTTCTTGTGTTTATATGGGTGAGTATTCCCTTAGTTTGAGGGAGTTTTCTTCTAGACTTTTGTTGAAGATCCACTCTATATCATAGATTTATCTTTCTCATATATGATTGTAATTTAACTTTTGCCCTATTCATGGTGTTGTAGAGTTCCTGTGCATTTCTTTCCTATTTTTAAAATAATTTCTGTATTCTCTACTTGTGTGATTTAACTCTTCTACTTGATGCATTCTTTATAATTCTTTATAAGGCTTTCCCCTGTGTTTTCTATTCAGGCTAGGTTACTGATGTTTTCAATTCTCTCTTCAGTTCAGCTTATGTTTTTCTTAATAATTCTGTCTCTTTATTCAATTTGATTTTTAAATCCAAGATTTTCTTCATCATTTCCATCAATCTTATAGTTGTGTTCTTGGGCAATGTTCAGGCATTTATTTTCTTTATGTTCTTTGAGCTATTTATGTTTTCTTTAGAGTTCTTTAATGCTTTGAAGTTTATTATTTTATTATGCATTAAAATTCTGTGTCCTGTGATTCATCAAGGCAATTTTCACTGGAAAACATGTGTATGGGACTGGTTGGTTTTGGCAGACATGGGGTTGGGTGGCATAGGGTACTGCTGTACTCTGTCACACTCTTTGTCAGTTCTTTATCTATAAGTCTGAGACAAAGCATGGGCTGTCAATATTTGGTATCTTCCATCATTCTCCACTCTAGTCTCTAAAGCTCACTGGTTGGTTGGCAATGGCCTGTCTCTACCTCCCTGGCACTGGGGTTTGAGATACACACGACCATTCACAATCTTTTTATGGTTGCTGGGCATCCAGACTAAGATATCCAGGCTTGCCCGCAAGAACTTCACCCAACAAAGACATTTCTATACCCCCCAAATATATTTTAAATGAAAACTATCATCCCTCCATGAGGATTTCTAGGTAGTTGATGGCCACTGGGGGAGAGATCACCAGTTTCTTCAGCAGTGGTAAGTTGACTACGTACACCTAAATATACCTAATGGATCACACATCGGTTCCCCTAAAACATGACAATTTAGAAATACATGAGAATAGAATGGGACTAGTTAAGAAGAGTAAGGGGGGGTTGGTCAACAGGAGTGGGAAGGGTCAAGCGAAGGTCATTTACATTCTGTATGAAAGTATAATGCAAACTATAATTATCATAATACAGAATAATAAAAACAAAATTATAAAAATATGACTAAAAGCAAATTCAAACAGAAAATAAACCCTACTGTTTTAAAATCTACCATTTAGTTTGAAGGAAAGAAGTAATGTGCCTCTCATTATGTGACTTTTCTTTTCTTTCCAAACACATAACACTGACACATGCCATGGACTCAAGGAGCAGAGGGTAGCGTGGTATTTCAAAATCAAATGAATAGAAACAGGTGAGGAACACAAGTCATGAGAAATACCAGGGCCATGATTGCTCTGAATCTGCTATGGATTGTGGCTAGAGTCAGTTTCTAATGTAAACTGGCACTAAGTGTCTCTCTGCCAGAAGGAGGGAGGTTTGTCAACCTGAAATGTAAGTGTAGGATAAGGCCTCTTTATTGCTGAAAGAAATGCTTCAGCATGCTGCAACAAGTGGGAGAAGCTGTAAACCACTGTCAGAGCCAAGGGTTTGAAGTGTTGAGGAAAAGACTCAGCCAAGATGCAAAGCAGTGTTCCAGACTAAGATGAGGCCATGATCTTATAGAGGAGGCACAGATTGTAGCCAGAAGAAAGCTAAGTGTAATGTGACACTATCTCCATGTGAACAAATAGGAAACTGACACAAGACTATAGCAGGAGTCCCCACTAGGGTTCAGCTTGCTGAACCAATGAGTTTTATTGGGATTATTTACAGGAGTATGGGTGAGTAGTTACTTACAGGACTATAAATTACTCAAGGACAACTGCATCTCATAAGTCCACCTCAGCATTGGTGACAATTCATAAAAACAGGAAACCTAGAGTACACTACAGAGATGTAGACAGCTCAACGAGTTGATAAGTCTCCTATTCTTGTGGCTGAGTTGGCTTGAGCCTCTTCTAATTGGATCAGCTGGTCTCTGCCTCTTCTAGGAGGCTTGGCTTGTTCATGGGTGTCACTAGACAATTCTTACTGCCTTGGGGAGGAAAGGGCACAGTGAATCTGATCAGTTTCATGGACTTCCTGAAACCCATAATCATTTATTTCTTGAGCTCAAGAAACTTCTTTTCAGAATAGACTGTTCCATCTCTGCTTAGAATATCTGTTGTTTTATCTTCCTTTTATTATTTTGTCTTTTTTTTTTTTTTTTGAGCTGGGGACTGAACCCAGGGCCTTGCATTTGCTAGGCAAGCGCTCTACCACTGAGCTAAATCCCCAACCCCTTTACCTTCCTTTTAACATCCCATGCTTAACACGCTTCCCGCTAAGACAGAAGAGTTTAATCTTAGGAGAAAATACGATACAACTCTGAGAGATCTGGTAAATTCTCCAAGGCTAGATGCCACCTTATCAACATCAGATGAGACATAGAAAAATTAAAAATAAATGTCTAGTTTGATCATGTCCCAATCATGTGGTTTGGGAAGGTAGTGCTGATTACTATCTTATTGGATAAGAACAATAAAAGAAGCAATAGATGATAAAATATGTCCGAAGTCACTTCTTGGTCTGGATATATATATATAAAAGTGATGGGATTCACAGAACAAAAAGGAAAGGAGGAAAAGGGGGGAAAAAGCACAGCTAAAGGATAGACGTAATCTTAACACATCATAAGCACAGTGAAGCTAGCAAAATTGGACTGATTAACTACATCAGCAAGGTGGATAAAACCAGAAGTTCTGACCTACATATTAAAAATATTATTAAAACACTCCTGAAATTAAGTTGAGATGCAAATGAGCATCCTTAAACTTGAAATGGAAAAAACTTGAATTAGAAAGCAAATCTCATTACCAGATATAAAAAGGAATGGTACATTGTTACTAAAAGGATAATTCACTCCAAGCTATGAAACTGATGAAGTTTGGATCATGCCATCGGGGCACTAGCCCACAGAAAGAAATACTGACAGACACACAAAGAAATTAACAAAGCTAAAACTCATACTGTAAGACTCAAAATACCACACCAAGAACATGACAGATGACTCAGACAAGCAAAATAGCTAAGTTCTAAGAAAGAACCGTTTTATGTACATTTGTGTCTTTCTGAGGGTCACTCATTGAACCTGGACATCACCGATTCAGCCATGGTTGCTGACCTTTAAGGACCAGGCATCCTCCTGTGTCTACCCTCCAAGCTAAGATTCCAGTTGTACACCACCACACCTGGCATCTTCGTGTGGGTACTAGAAATACAAACTTAAATCTTCCTGCTTGAATAGCTAAAATTTTACTGACTGAGCTATCTCTACAAAAAAACAGTCTAAGAATCTCAAACAATAGCAGCATTCCATATGTCAGTGATTCTACATGACTGTCTAAATAGGGGCACCATGAGACACTCTCTTAGGATGGCAAAATTTTGTTTACGGTTCTGTTTAATGCCATTCTTCTTACTGAAATGAGTTTAAACTCTGAAAGTTTCCTGAGCAGGCAGAAATGGGAGCTACACAGAGACATCTCTTTATCTGTATTCCTGGCTTGCTCACTGTGGTAGCCATAATACAATTTAACATTTTAAATGGTTTTTATTGTCTCCAGTGGAGGTTTTGGCATTAGAGTTTAACTTACAGGGGCTGAGGAGATAGTTAATAAGATCTGTCAGTTCAGGATGCAAATTAGATCCACAGAGCTCATGTCAAAAAATGGCATAGTCTGTGCTTGTATTTCCAACACAGTGGGAGGAGAGAAGATGGGTCTCTGGGATTCAACAGTCCCCTTTGCTAAAGGCACCACACATTTCAAACACAGGATTCTGAGAATCCTAGCTGAATCTGACCTGAAAGACTCCCCTCTGAAGACTAGTTTTCATAGATCCAGAATGTTATATTTAAGCTTCCTAAGGGAGGACAGCAACCAACGATTCTATTCAGCTGTGATGACTGTGACACACAATGCCCACAATGACCAGCACAGCATGATATCCCTAAGGGTGTAATGGTGGCATTTTTATCTTGGTGGCAACCAACAGTTGTCATGGTTGGACTCAAGGCCTGCACAATTAGAAATGATATCCAGCACTGGAAACCTAGCCAAGCACCAATGACTGGTAAGGCCATGTACCCTAGAGGAGCATCTCTTAATGATATTTCCCTGAACTATAATAATTTCTAACATAGTCTAAATATTTATTCTTATTTCCACAGATAGTGTAGCTCTCACCCCTCATGAAAGAAGATCATAGACCATTACAAACCACACACATACATACACAAATGGCAGAAAACTAGTAATTATTGGAGGGGGCAACCAAAATCGATTCATATGTGACAGAACTCCTGCACCTAAGGCTCAGGGAACATCTCCAAAGAAGGGCAGAAATGCCATAGCGCAAGAGGAACAAAAATATTTGCTGTGAAATTTTGTCTCCCGGAAATGACAGGGAAGCTTCATTTATATAGTTCAACAATATGGTTGCCTGAACAAGACCCAAACAGAGACACCTCCAGTAGATTTGCTAATGGGTAAGGGGAAATCTCATGATGTTCCACCTTAGACAAAGAACTATATGCTACTAATGTCTGCTGAGAGAGTGAGAATTAATTTCCAGGGATGAATCCTCTAATGGTCATCTAATAACCTGAAATCATAGACATACACTCAACACTAAATAGATTGAAGAGGTTGTCTTTATGTACTTATACACACATACACATGCACATACACACATCTGCACATACGTATCAATAACAATTAAAGAAAAGGAGAAAAGGAGGAACATGAGTTGGACCCAGAGCAAGGTGGATGCATGGGATGTTTTGGAGGGGTAAAAGAAATACAGGGGTAATGTAATTATCTTTTAATTTAGACAATAAAAAGAAAAGTATAAGTTTAAAACTATTATAAGCTCCCTTCCCTCAAAAAACAAACATCTATGTTTAAGGACCTGAAGTGAAGCATAGAGTAAATCGTGACATCTTTGTAATTGAGAGTATCAAGTGATAATCTGTGGCATGTGGCTAGAACAGCACCAGCGAGAATATAATTCTCATTAATTTGTTAGCAATACTCATTGTAAATCAAATGTTAAACATTTAAAGTATGGCTGTCCTCTGGGAGGTTCTACCCAGCATCTGACTCAGACAGATGCAGACACTCACAGTCAAAAAGCAGATGGAGCTTGGGGACTCTCGTGGGAGAATAGGGGAGAGGATTGTGTGCTGGAAGGGGTAAGAACTCCACAGGAAGACCCACAGAGTCAACTAACCTGGACCTTTGGAGCTCTCAGAGACTGAACCACCAACCAAAGAGCATATACAGGCTGGACCTAGGCCTTCCCACACATATGTAGCAGATGTACAGTTTGTTCTGCATGTGGGTCCTGAACAATTAGAGCAGAGGCTATACCAAAAGCTGTTGCTTGTCTGTGGGATATGTTCTTCTAGCCAGACTGCCTTGTCTGGCCTCAGTGGAAGAATATTCTCCTAGCCCTGCAGAGACTTGATGTGCCAGGGGTCAGGGTCAAGGGTCGGGGGAGCACCTGCTCAGAAGAGAAGAGTAGGAAGGATGGGGAAAGGGTTGTGGGAGGGGGTGACAAGGAGGAAGCAGAATGTAAAGTGAATAAATTAAAAATAAAATAATTAAGATTTAAAAGTAACAAAGCAATAATCTACACGGAATCAAGGTTAAATTATATTAGAGACAGCTGAAACTAATAGAAGAGCCAACAAAGAAGATATAAAAAAAGAGTAAAACTAGAAATTCATTCTTTTAAAATAGTCTAACAAACTGCGTCTGAAGAGACTGATTTCCCAAAGGGGAGGGGGAATACAAGAATACAAGAAGGAAAGAGAAAAATTATAACTCTTTGGCGCTCTCATCAGAGTGCCAGTGGTGGGCATCTCCCTGTAGATATTTGGTACTGAGTGTGGTAGAGTGTTTATATCACAGAACTGGATGAATGAATGGATGGATGGATGGATGGATGGATGGATGGATGGATGGATGGATGGATGGATGCTGCCAATCAGAATCAGATTTTCAGAAAGAAGATAACCTGCTAGGTCTGGGGATGGCATTACCTACACTTAGGGTGAGTCTGTCTGTCTCAGCTAAACTAATCAAGATAGTCCCTCCAAAGTGTGTGTAGGATCCTGTTTCCTAGGTGACTCTGCAATCAGTCAAGAAGGCAATCAATATTAACCATCACCTTTATATGCACATTTTATGTATGTAGTTTGTTGTTTTTAACTAGGACTACATATTACTGTATGATAAATAGTGGAGTACATTGTTTTTAAAGTATGCTAATATAGAAACTTTATCTTGGTATCATTATATAGTACATAAATTATGTTCCAATATGTATTGTTTGTATCATATAGGTGATATCTTTTTATATTACCTCCTTTTAAAGAAGAATTTTCTTCAAAAAGCTGTTGCTAAAATAATGTCACCTTTAAATCAAGGCTATAAGGTCACCAAGCTCAATGTTCATTAACTGAACTGACCACAGGATCTGAAGAACTGAGATGTCCTCAGTGGGAGGTCTCCCTGCAGAGGCCCTTTGATAAGAGTGGCAGGTAATTAATCCTTGTAAATCAATCTGCCCACTTAGTGCTAATGAATTAAGAACCACTTCACAAAGACTGTCCAGTTTCTGGCTAATGAAGTGACAGCTAACATGACTGGGCCTGCTGTGGAGGAAGGCTCTGTCATACAGTAGATACATCCTCACATAGATCCCTGTCATCTTTAATAAGATTCAGCATGGATGGATCCATCCGTCCTTAGGGAATCAGCATAACAACGTGCTTTGTTCTCTTATGTTTGTGATTCTGACCACTCTCTTTGGAACCAGAAGTAGAGAAAAGTCAAGGGTTTCCCTCCACTCTCTCCTCTTTCTGTCATTTGGAGAAACAAAGATATCACTTCATGGTCTCTGGGGAGTTGACAGAAGTAGAAGGGACTGATGCATCAGAGCCCAGATGTCCAGGGTTTGCACAGCAGCATGTTGTAAGACCTACCTCCAAGATCCATGAGCATGATGGGATCCTTTAAAAAGAATGAGCAGATTCTAGAAACAATGCCTGAAGGATGACAGCTGTCCTTTACTTCCAGAACAGGAGAGCCATAGATCAGCGCATAGCCAGCTGTCCAGCCATTCTACTTTTCCATATATCCATGTTTCCAACACAGCTAATTGTAATGTACCAAGTCATAAGAGGCTTTCCCCCTAGCAGAACACACAGACCACTCACATGCAAGAAACTAAGTATTTGGCCAAGAAACACTTCTGCCATGGTAAATATACAAGTTATCAGTAAAGTTGACAGTGGCGTTGCTGGTCAGGAATAAATAGAGAAGATGGGTAAGGAGAGCAGCTGAGAAGTATAAGTAGAGATGGACATATGGAAGCCATGTGTAAAATGTGTGTGATGATCATTGCTTGCATTGGGTGGTACACCAGTACAGTGTGTAGCCTCTGGCCAAGTTCACAGCCGTAATTTCATCTTTGTCCAGTATTGGTATGGCCCTAGGAAACGCCCTAAAGGGGAGTTAAATGCTCTTTCCCTCTCTTGTACTGTCTCTCTCTTCTCTCTTGGTATGTAATAAATTTTGCCTACCACAAGGAGAGTCTGTGTCTTTAACATCCTCTGGCATAGGATAGCAAATTACAATCCCAAGTTGATGTCAGGTGTTTGTGAATGTCTATCACCCTAGTTCCTTAAGTCCCACACAACTGGGTCATAAGAGGCTCTCTGTTGCACTCAAACACAGCTTCAATATAGAAAAGTTGTAATCTTCTTGATGAATTAATAGACAAGGAGAGGCTAGCAGAATATGGAGAGAATATGCTCAAAATACAGTGAGCTGAAAATGGACTCCTGTAACCCTGAATAAGTAATCACTGCATATAGTAAGAGAAGGAGTGTCTACACCTAAGCAAACATAAACCTATTTACACAATGTAAAACTGATCCTCATTGAGCCACCTCTCTTCATTTTGAATGTACTCACAAGTCAAGGTATGAAAAGTTGGGCACTCCCTGGAAAGAGAGATAGTCATGATAGCCCCAGAGAACACAGCACACAGAACTGAGCTCTGTTTTCATCCTGGTCCCTGGCTGTTCATTTCATGCTCCATATGATTATATCCCATACAGTGGCATGTAGAGATATGCTTTTTCGAGAATATATTTAGCTGAAGAAGCTTATCATTGGGATAGAGTTTTTCAGGAATCATGCTCTGGCCCCTGGTTTGTGGAGGAGCCACTGCAAGTACAGATTTCTGATTCTCAGATAAATTCCACTTCCTCCACAGCACCCGGATCAAAACATTCCTGGACATCTCTGAGCAGACCACTCTCTTTGCAGATGTCGGGGTCAGGTTGCTGTTTCAAACATTAATAATAATTAATTAATAATTTCCTGTTCCAAGTCACAGCAGACAAAACCTCATAGTCATGAGACTCTAAAGTTCTATTTCATGCAGAGACATGCTCATGGGTCAGCTTGGTCATTGTGTCCCCTTGACAAATCCCATGATCTATCCAGATCAGCCTGATCCTTCAACTCTATGAAATGCCTAACTGTCCAGTAAGAACTCTTCCTGCCATTCTCAGAATCTGGGGATGTGTGGGTACAGAAATTTACAGAACAAACTAAGCACACTGATGTAAGGTGCCTCTGATCACAGTGGCTTGATGGTTTGAGCTTTGAATTCAAAACAAAACCTTGTGGGATCTGGAGATCTTCCCAGCTACTGAGTCACCTCTGGCAAACCCTTTCATATCTTCCTGAGCCTAGGATTATTCCCCCTTGATAGAAGAGGAAGAATGAATGGAATTTTCAGGAGCATTGCAGGGTAGAATAAGGAAAAGTGTATAATTATTCAGTATAACCCACCAAGGTGACCCAGTGTTGGGCAGTTATGGAATGATTTATTCTTTTCCAGTTATTTACAGCTATGATCTTTATTTCTTACTCACTTTCTCAGGGTCAAATCACTCCATTGTCTTAAGCCTGTCCCCTTCACATGAGATAATAGAGCCAACTCTGACTCACTTCCCTCCACAGCACTCTGGGCCTTTGATCCCTTCCACATGGAAACTGCACTGGAGAACAACTGGGTATATAGGCACTCCAGCTCTACAAGCCCAGAATGGCGAGCCATCCTCTAGCAGACAGCATTTAAATGGAACATTCCAGTGATGGATTCGAGTGTTAATAATTGATATTCTCGTACGCATATCCATTCATCCACTCAATGACTCTTTGATTATGTAGCAGAATCAAAAAGCTTCAATATGAGAAAAGAACTTATATATGACTTATTGTACTGTCTGTTTGAAGGAGATTCAAGGAAGTTAAATGAAATTTTTATTTCCACATTGAGGAGAATATAAACAAAACAAACTAACACATCCTGCCAGGCTGTTGGAAAGAGAATGAACAGAACTTCGCTTCTCTCTAGGATCTCAAAGGGCTCAGGGAAAATGAAATGTGTGCAGAGATGGCTGGGAAGTGAGAGACAGGCACTTGGCATAGTTATGGAGGTTTTAATAGGCTATTACTTCCCGCAAGAAGAAAAGGACGGGGGTCCGGTACTCAGGTCTGTGCTACTCAAGTAGGCATTTCCCTTTCTTATGTTGGGAAGACCCACTCTTTCTTCTGCAGCCACTGTCTCTTCCTCTCTGAATAGTATGAGTGGAACTGACCCCATTCCCAACATTAGACTTTGCTCAACTAGTTAGGAATAGTATACTGTTCAGCTGTGGAAATTATCTTCCAGATGGGCACATGACCCAGTGGTCATTGTGAGAGCCCTCAACAGCCAGATATCTCAAAGGGGGAAAGTGGTTCAGTGCTACTCATTATAAAAGAATCAAAGAGATGGAAAAATACAGATTTCTGGGGCAGGGGAGCTGGCTCAATGGGTAAATGTTTACTATTCAGGCACGAGAACATCAGTTTAAAGCCTACCGTTCATGTCAAAAGCCAGGCATAGCTGCTGTGCATACCCGTAGCCCCAACATCATGAGAGGTGGAGACAGGAGGATTGCTGCAGCTTGCTGGCTTCCAAACCATCTCTGGGTTCATGACATAAGAGGATATCTAGGGAATAAGATAGAATAATTGAGGAGAACATATGATGTAACTCTCTGGTCTCTGTGAATATGAGAATAAACATAAGCACATGTATGAGCATGTATTGCAGACACATATATGCCCAAAATGCATATGCATGCACATGCAAATGTAATTAAATAAATTAATAAAATTAGATGCAGATTCCTAATAGCATTTGGGTACCTGGATCTAGATGACTCTTGAATTAATTCTGTTTCAGAAGACACAGTTCTGTTGCTATTTAAACTAAGGTTAAATTGTGATTATTTTTATAGATTTCTGTATTTTATATGTATATAGCATTTTGCCTACATGCATGTATTTGCACCATTTACGTGTGCCATGTCCACAGAGGTCAAAAGAAGATATTAGATTCACCAGAACTGGAATTACAGATGATTGTCAGCTACATTGTGGGTACTGGAAATTGAATGCAGTCCTTTGGAAGAACAGCAAGTTCTCTTAATAGCTGACCCACCTCTCAAATTCCTAAGCTGGGACTTTAAGATACATTTAGAACAGTGATATACTAATTTGTCCATGATTGGTAGACTTTGCATTTGTGTATAATGAGGAATTGATAGGACAGCAATGGAGGGAGAGGTAAAAATGGGAACATAGGGAAGAATCACAAAGCATTGTGCTTGAGTGCAGTCAGAGACATAAGAGACAACTGAGAGAATGAAAACAAGGAGAAGATTTCGGAAATTCTTTGGTCCCACACTGCAAGGCTTTAACATGGAGAAGAAGGAACCATTGGGGATTTTAAAGACAGCCTCGTTCCATGCTGAGCTGTGCAGAGTGGAAGCAGGCAGATGCAGAGGACGGACGTTTAAGGAAATAATTATGGCAGAGAGAGCTGTGTGATAGACACATAATTAACACTCTTGCCAAGTGTCTCTTCTTTTTCAGAATGGGAAATTCACTTCTGCTTCCTTCCTGACATCAATTTGTGTCCTGTGAGTTGATTGGTTCTCTTGAAGCTTTTGTTGGCTTTAGTATCTTTCTTGGTTCCTGAGGAAGCTGGGAGTTTCATTTTACACTCATGCACATATATTCACTTTCAGTAATTAGAGAAAAAATAAATCTTCATTGAGATCCTCTTCAAGCTCCAAATTCTTCAAGCTATAATCATTAGTTTAGATTAAAATTGAGCAAAAGATTATACCTATCACAAACATGTTGACATGTTATAGTCTCTTTCTTTAAACAATAATACTTAGCTTCTCATAAACCTTTTCAGTTTTTTATTGTCTTGGTTATTCACAATAACATGTGCTGGTTAGTTTAACAGTCACCTTGACATAGCCTATGATCATCAGGGAGGAGAATAATAATGAAAAATTATCTAGATCAAATTGGCTTTGGACATGTCTGTGGGGGATGATCTTGATTGTTAACTGTTGTAGAAAGACCAAGAGCACTGTGGACAGCACCATACCTTGGGATTAGGATCCTGCATAGTATAAGAGGATAAAGCTAGCTGGATCATGCAAGCAGGTAGGGTGTGTGTGTGTGTGTGTGTGTGTGTGTGTGTGTGTGTGTGTGTGTGTGTGTGTGTGTGTTTCACTTCACTCTTGACTATTGGATAGTGACTAGCTGCTCTAGATCTTGCTTTGACTTCCTCTCAATAATGGAGTAATTGTAAACCTAATAATCCCTTTCTCTTCTAGTTTATTTTTGCCATATTTTATCATAGTAACAGAATGAAATTAGAATTTGTCAAATAATTACCAAAATGCCAAACAGTTACACCAGAGAGGACACATCCAGGCTTTGGAAACAGTCTCCTCCCTGGATATCCTTCAATGATTGGAACAGAATTTTCTTAACACATTATTGGGACAGGAGAGATGGCTAAGCAGTTAAAGGCACGTAGTGCTCTTACAGAGGATCTGAATTTTGTTTCTAGCACTCAAGTCTGGTGATTCACAAGTGCCTTCGATTTCAGCTTTAGGGTATCAGAAATCCTATTCTAGCCCCTGTAAGGCACCTGAACACTTCTAAATATGCCCTCCTCCAGCACATAATTAAAAATAAAATAAATCTTTTTAAAAAGACATTTTGAGTTTTCTTAAAGACATTTTGAGTTTTCTTAAAAACAGTAATACTTAGTATTGGAAGATACTAAGTATTGGAGAAGGAAAAACTCCCTTTAGAACATTAACTTGGATTAAATGTGATAGTACATTTTGACAATGAATGCTTTGCTTATAACATATAGTGCTGGGGATGTTTGAAAGAGGAGGTGAAATTATAAAATGTTAAAAAATAAGGAAAAGTGGCTCTGTTAGGGACCAGAGTTATTACCTTGGTCATGAATTCATGAGGTCTTCTTCCTTCCTTCCTTCCTTCCTTCCTTCCTTCCTTCCTTCCTTCCTTTCCTCCCTTCCCCTCCATCCCTCTCTCCATCTCTCTCTCTCTCTCTCTCTCTCTTCCTTCCTTTTTTCTTTCTTTACCCAGCATAATATTTGAGAATCACACCATGCACCCCAATCACACTCACTCACTTCCCAGTCCTCCCAAATCTACCCTCACCTTGTGACCTACCCTAAAAAAAAATTAAAAAAAAAAAGCAATAAAACAGGCCTAACTTGTGTTACCCATATACTCACTAGAGTATGTTTAAACTCACAGTGGCTGGACCCTTAAAGAAAACTGAGTCCTTCCCTACCCACATTCCTGCTTCTGTGTCTTTACTACCATTTTAAAAGTTCTCTTTAGTGACTTTCTGTCTAGGAGGTCACTTCTCCTGGATGTGGGAGTGGGTAGGGATTGTCACAGAAGCCTACTATGTCCCTCTTTCTCAACTGAGTCTTCAGTCATCAATAACATCCTTGCCTTTTACAATCAACAGGAACATGGAACATGGACTTCTTCTATATGATGTCTGGTGATAGCATGGACCACAGATATCCACCTGGCATCCAATATCAGCACATGCCACATTGCTCAGCATTGTCTACAGTAGCACACCAAATCATGTACATCAACATAGCCCTCTGTAGCATGGGCTGAGGACATCAACATGACCTCTAGGACAACAGGGGATAAGGACACCAATATGGTCCCTGGTAGTGGCCCAGAGCATGGGCATCAACCTGGCTTCAGGCAGAAGCACAAACCATGAAATCTGCTTGGCCTTTGGTGGTAACACAGGCCATGGACATCAACACAGCCCTCAACTGCAATAAGACCATGGATTCATACATATAGTGAATCCTGCTTCAGTTTAAGAGTTGTCTCGGACATTCTATCCAAACAGAATGATGCTCAAACTTAAGTCACAAAACTGCTTCCTAAACGTGTGGATTACCAGGCTTACTGCTGAATTGAGTATATAAAATCCCTCCTAGGATCCTGTGTGTTCAAACTGGTCCCCAGATGGTAGTTTTGTGAGGTTGTAGAACCTTTGGACCCTACAGTAGAAGTGTATCACTGGAGAAGGACCTTGAGACTTTCTACCCTGCCCTATACCTTGTTTTACTTTTGGTTTCCTGAGCCTGAATGTAATGTGACCAACTGGCTTCCTGCTCCTCTTATCATGCCTTTCCCACCATGACAGACTGTGTACCCTGGAACTTCAAGACAAAATAAGATGTCCCTCAAGTTGTTTTTGTCACTCTATCGTCCTACAGCAACAAGAAGCACAGCTTCGATAGTTAGGTATGAAGGACACAGAGGCAACATTTTATGAACACAGTGACCCATTAGTGACACTTCCCAAGCAGGCTCTGAAAGCACGTCAGAGAGCCATAGAAACTTGGGGAAGAGACCTCTAACCCAGGTGTAGGTAATTCAGATAGAATTCAGATAGTAAGAAAACGTGGATTAGGAAAGAAGTATTTAAAGTAACCTCCATAGTTAGGGTTACTATTGTTATGATTAAATACCATGACCAAAAGCCAGTTAGAGAGGAGAGGGTTTATTTGGCTTTCACTTCCACATTGTAGTCCATCACTAAAAGGAGTCAGAATAGAAACACAAACAGGGAAGAGACCTGGATACAGGAGCTGATGTTGATGCTAAGGGGTGGGTGCTGCTTACTGGCTTGCATGGTCTGCTTTTTTTATACAACCAAGGACCACCTGCTGAGAGATTGGGCCACCCACAGTGGACTGGGCTTTTCAAATTAATCACTAATTAAGAAAATAGCCTATATGCTTATCTGCTTATAGCTTGCTATTATGGAAGCATTTTCTCCATTAAAATTCCTTCCTTTCAGATGACACTAGCTTATTTCAAGTTGACATAAAACTAGCCAGCATATCACTTTCAGGATGTCTTATCAGCCAAGAAGATGTGACAGTTGGATCAATAAACCAGTAATAAGAGCAAAGAGGGTGCTGACCCAGGAATGAGGAGTCTGGCTGGAATATGAACTGATTCCCCAGGGTTCTGTGTCTCAATACCATGAAGCCTTCAGAAGGTGGCCCCCTCATTAGAACAAGTTTGTCATTGGGGTTGGGCTTTGAGGCTTTATAGTCCCACCCCACTTTCTGTCAGTCTCCTGCTTTTTGATGATGGATGCAAAGTGGGCAGCCAACTCAGGATCCAACCCTACCTCCCCTGCCACAAGGGACTCTATTTTATCTTTTGGAACTATAAACCAAACCTAAACTTTTCTCCTTTAATGGGATTCTTGTCAGGTATTTTTCCTCCACAGGAACAAGAGAGGTAATGAATGCACCCACCATCCTAGGAAGCCATTGTTTGGGCTCATACCTGGGAGCCACCGCAAGACAGAGTGGACTTGTGATCCCTAATAAGGAGACATTGTTTCTCTAGCTTTTGTTTTATCATCCAACCAGAAGCCCCTTAAATGCTTTTTCCCCTAAGTGCTAACATCTGAAATATTAACGGAATACATCCATGAACTATTTCTTTACACTACATAAACATTAAGATCCCTGATGAACCAGGATTCACCTGTTGATGCCCTTACTGCTTCCACTGAACATACTGGTCAAGGAAACTATGTCTTACAATAAAATCTTAATATTACTTAATTTCCACAGTGCATTTTCACATGCATGCACACTTTAGATGCTTCTTAGAGGAATCTTCAGAGAAAAAAGCATAGCATTATATCCATCTCCTTTCCTTCCTCACATTCTGTACTTCAGTGCAAACTGTATGCCCTGCTCCTGCCTCTGGGGCTGTCTGGACTGGCCCCTTTCTCTCCCACTGAAAGTTGCTGGTGAAGTGAGATTTGTTGTACCTTCTTGGCGATTCTCACCAAAGATGCCCTGTGCTTCCTAGTTCGGCTTAGGTATCACCCATATCAACCAAGCCTCTCCCTGCCCACGTTTCTTTGCATTTCATTTTACTCCCAAGCACAATACAGCTGCTCCTTCTATTTCTTGGTTTGAATGCCCAATGCTGAAAATGTTCCTTTGCAATTTCAAGTGTAAATTCAAGGCACACTTATCCCAGCCTACAGTGACCACTCTCTTCTCAAGAAGTACATTTTCTCTTTAGTATGTATTCATGTACTCCCAACAGCCTAGAATAGGGTGTCCCCCTCACGGCATCAAAGAAAGACCCTGTGAAATTAGTTATGACAGATGTCAGTAGTCAACCTCTGCATCCCTATTGAATAGTGAGTGTGAGACATATAGTAATGGTGGCTTAATGTAAAAATAAAAGTTCATTGTTCCTTGGGTCTCTGTCCTTTTCAGACCAGACAGCCCCCTGCCCATATACACACCCACACAGTCTCACTCTTTAGTCATGCATATCTAATAGAGGTTCCAGATCTATACCCTTCAAGCCTGAGGTCACCTAATCGGAAATGTCAGACAGACACAAAACACAACAGGAGGGAGACACGTCATCATATTAGTTAGATGTAGGGGACATTGCTCTGCATTCTGAACCTCTCTGGATTTCAATTTCTTTTTAGTGTTTTATTTAAAACTGTAAGGTTTCCTGGTTATGTATCCCTAGATACATGTCTTAAAGCTCCACAGGGGCATGGCAGCATTGTCAAAGATTGCTGCTGACTTAGCAGGGAAGCCTGGGAGTTGCTTTCATATAGGGTGGCGGAAGATCCTTGAGTTTTCTGTTAAGTGGAAAGTATAAATTCCTTTCCTAAATGCTGGACAATTCCAGCATGACCTTGTCTTAGAGATGAGACTATTGCCATAAGAGGTCCTGAAGAAGGTTTGGGACAGGTTGGAAAGTAATCATGAAAATTCACTGAAACATGGTAGGTAGGGCTGCGGAAGAGAATGCCTCATCACTGAGTTCTTTCCCAGGAACAGGAGACTGCAATCCAGAAGGTTCCTTCAGAAGCTGACAGGAATCACCTGATTCCCTGATTCAGTCTCATGTGTTCCTTATGTGCTATGACAGTCAAATAAAACCATCATCACAGTGCAGAAGTAGAAAAAACCATGTTGTAAAATGATGTTACTGTTGCTGCTGTACAGAAAATCCTTCATTAACCCTTACCCTCTTCCTACTCATCAAACCAAAAGGATGCTCTGTCCAGGTATTGTGCAGTGGTTTCTTGTAGAGCCTGTTTGCATATTAGATTTTTGTTCTCACAGAGCAGCTTTGTGCTTTAGGCAAATTGGACTGTTTTTACAGAAATTCAGAGATGTTTCAGCGATACTTTAAGTACTCACTCCAAAGGGCACTTGAGTGGCCTCTCTAATCCACATAGACCCAGAGAGAAACCATTAAATCTTATGTTGAAAGTGTCCTTGAATTCCTCCACACTCTCATCCCATATTAATACCATCTTTAAGTCATTCTGGGACCTTTCTTGGTGGAGAGAGTTCCTCAACATAGATACTGTAAGCTGGTAGGGCAGCTCCCACCTACAATGCCAAGCAGATAAGATGAGAAAGGAAGCTAATAATTCAAGACCTGCCTGGGCTACATAGTTTCAGGCCAGTCTAGGCTACATAACCAGACCTCAGCTCAAAGTAAATACAGATAAATAAAGGTTGTGATATAGGTCAATCAGGAAGCTCCTGAGTTTGTGAACACAAGTACCTCTGTTCAATCTCCAGCACCCATGTAAAAGAAAATGCTGAGTTCAGCAGCACACATTTGTACTCTTAGTGCATAGGACAGAGAGAGAGGCTAATTCTTGGGGCTCGATGGCCAGCTAGTCCAGGCTAATAGATGACCTTCAAGACAAGGAGTTACTTTTCTCAAAACATGGGGTATATGAATAAATGGATCCCATGAATCACTAGAGACTGATTTCTGGACTATGCATGTACATGCCCCCTTGCACATGTACACACACACACACACACACACACACTCACACACACACACACTCACACACACACACACACACACACACACAAACTCACCACACCTCTTGAGCAAATAAATACCTTGTGCTACTTACACAAGCTTTGAGTTGGTTTATTTTTCCCTTGTAGATGAAATAAACACTTCTTTCTCCTGCATGAACTAAATAATGGTGAGTCTGAGACTCTATTAACTTACATGAGTGACCCCAACAGATCCAGTTAGCCAATAACATGGGTAGACTCAGACTTGTACCTATGTGTATCCCACTGAAAGGCCTCATTATGCTCTAAGTTTGTGATCTCAAGTGCGGTGTTTAGGGTAGTGGCTGCAGCAGTAGCACAGCACCTCTGCAGACCGTAGATTCTCAGTCCTACCCTGACCTGCAGACCCAGTTACTCCATGCACCCAGATGATTTGGGGGCTCTAAGCAGGTACCCCCAATCCCTTCCTTGCCACGCATTATGCTAGGCACACCATTAACTACAAAAGAATGATCTTGAAAGAAGAGTTTATGATCTACAAAACGAAGCAAACAAGCAAACAAGCAAGCAAATAAAACCACGACTGCTCATTAACAGGAACAAGTTCAAATCTACTTAGATTTGGGCAGTATTCCATTAAATTTTTAAAAATCCTTTGCTTTAGACATCAGTGTGCATGTATGACTGTCACCGCTGTCACCTTTGTCAAAAGATAATCCGTTAATTTATTTAAGTCACAAAAATTGCCACTTAGTACATTTCAACAGACATTAAAGTTTATCCCAAACCAGGCTTTAAAATACAAATGTACTCTGTCTAGTTTTTGCTGTATATTTTTATGGGTCTATTAGTTGATGAATTCTCACTGTCATTGTTGGAAGGTGGTGATACTGTGACTGGAGCCCTGACTGGAGGGAGAAGATCACTTGAGCTGGGGCTTTAAAGGGCCTATCTGCTTTCTGTATCCTGCCAACTCCTCTTTGACATCTGCCACCTCTGTCTCTTTCTCTCTTACTCTTTGTCTCTCTGTCTGTGAACATCCTTATTTTCTACATATTACCACAACTGTGCATTTCTGGCCCTCCTTGGACTCAGCGTAATGAAGCCAGGCAACCATGGGCCAAATCCTTGAAACTGTGAGTCTTAAACTGTATCTCAGGTGTCTGTCATGGAAACCAACACACATGTAACCAAACAGTTACTTTTAGTGTTTGCCATGCCCATATGATGCATATGTATTAGTCTGCTGTGTAGCTTGGCTGTCATTGGAGACACAATGTATGTGTCTGTATGTTAAGACTCAATTTCAAAGCAGCAGTGATAAGAGCCAACATTGACTATGACTCAGTTAGATGTTACCTTGCTCCTCCCATCTCCAAGAACATTTATTATGGAGAGACATGTGTTCTAGCATAATCATTCTGAAGTATTAAATAATGTGATTTTTATTATAGATGGATTTTTATCTACATTAAATTATATCTGATTTTATGAACTACTCATCACAGCTGAGCTGAGCATCTATAAATTTCATCTCAGAATTCAAAAGACTGTTATAAAAGGGGATTTGATGATGGTTGAAATTAGGATAGGCGAAGTCCTAGTATTTGTTTGCTTTCTTTCCCTCTTCCTTTTGGGATTCTAAAAAGTGTTGTGATTGGGAGCAGACCGAAGCATCTGCTCAGTGGGATCTGGTCATTTCCTCATCTCTCTGGCCCATCACTTGCTGAGTGTTGTTCTGAGTCAATCTTGTCAAGAGCATGCCCTGGATGGGACACCATTGACAAGTGCCAGATGGGTGCTAGAGGGAATTGGCAGAGCAAATAGTGTGGATGACTTGGAGCCATCATGTCAAAAGCAGGCCCCCCTGAGAAGCCAGACTGAAAGGAAACCAAGACAGGAGGAGTAGGAGACAAACAAAAGTCCCAGGCAGACTTCATCTTGTGATATAGAATGGATGAATGTGTAGCCCAGTGGACATTTACTGCTGATGGGAGAGAGGTCAGAGTGGCACAAGCCACCTGGCCAGGCACAGGCACTGGTCACATTTTTTGGGCCTCACAGGTTTTGGTGAGACAATTAAATCTTATTTTGAGAGCAACATAAGCCCTTTTGAGGGCTTTAGGGAAAGAGCAATATAATTGAGTTTGCATTATAAAACAATTCCTCTGATTGCAACATGGAGAATGGCCTTTGGCTGTTCTGAAAATATTTGTTTAATAAATATGTGTCCAAATACGTTTTCACAGAAATGAATAACATATCTGTGAATTCAATCATGCAGAAATTCCAGCAGGCTTCAAACCTGTGCAAACCACAGCCCGCACATGCGTCTGTTTCTACTTCACAGTAGTCCCTGTCTAACCTTCAGGTTCCTCATGGATGACAATAAGGACTTGAGATTTCCTTCAGCTCATGATAATTCAACAATTTTGCCAAGGCTGCTCTGCTGCCAAAACTCTCCCGCTGTAAGCAGCTGGAGAGAGTAAGCAGAGGCTCTGCTCTGCTGATCATCCTTGGCTTGGCATTTGTCTGCAGCTGGAGCCCTTTCTATAAGATCACTCAGCATCTATAAGTTGACTCATTTCCATACTGATTGCAAAGCTGGAAGTGTACACACTTGCCATTCTTATTCTTGGCCCAAATGCTTGCCGGCAGTAGCTCTGACGATGGGGCCTTGACACCACTTGGGAGTTATTGTCTCACGTGCTATTGATGTGAGTGGGATTTGGAAGATACACAATTTGATAATCAGACCCCATCTGCAGAGTAATCACGAGCTACATTATGGAGAAAAAGCAAGTAAATGCTGGAGATGTAACTGTCTTATTTTCAACTTCCTTTACCCCAGCAAAGACTGTGCTAAGAGATGTTGATATGCAAAACAACTTTGTATTTTTTAATATAACAAGCATCTCAGCATTTTAGCATTTATCTAAATACAGCAAGTGGCAAGCTATAAAACAAAATGCTCCCTTGTACATGATCTCATTTGCAAATGAGTTTTAAGAGTAACATATTTGGGGAAGATATTTAAGCTACAGGGAAGCATGTGACCATTACACAGTTTTCCTTTAGTCTACACACACACCTCCGAGATGATGGTATGGCCAAAGGGAAACTGGTGGTGGACCAAACCAACTTACCTCAGTTTTCTCAGCTATGAATTGTGAATAGTGTCATTACAACAAAGTTGTGGCCCAGGGTGATGACCTATTCTGCAAAATGCTTGTTCCAGAAGAATGAGTACCTGAGTTTGAATCTTCAGCACTCAGGTTGATGTGGACATGTTGGAACATCTCCCCAGCAGTAAGAGAAGCTGGGGGGACAGAAGTATTTCTGAGACTTTGTCAGTCATCTGGTCTACTTAAGTGAGTGAGCTATAGGTTCAGGGTTTCAAAACCTTAAAATGATCTCATATAAGAGCGCATATATCTCTTGCAACATATGTACCCTCCCACAAAAACACATACATACAAAACCCACAAACACAAAGTTGGGTTGAGCATGTATTCATGAATGTGGAATTTGGAACAGAGCCTGAAGCATATTAAGAGCTCAGGACCACTGAAGCTTTGATTGATCATTGCACTCTTCTCCAATGTCAGACACGCCCATAATTTTCACTGAAATTGGTCATCTACTACAAAATCCTTAACTTCCATTTTCTTTTACCATGGATGTACCAAGTAATATTATTTTCCATCAAGACTGTGCCAGAAATAGTCTAGAACCTGCCTAACACACAGAACAGTCTAGGTTCTGTGTCCAACACTGCATAACAGAAAGAATTTCAAAGACTTCATTTTCTTGTCAACGTTGAGATCTGCATCATTAGCAAGTTCAGAGTTTAATTTTATGAACAGTCTGCCATCTACTTAACCATTAAATCAATGATTATTTTGGCTGCCACTATCTTTGTACTGTTCATATAGTGTTCTAGAATGTCATTGGTGGGGCTGGAGAGATGGCTTCCTGGTTAAGAGCACTGACTGCTCTTCCAGAGGTCCTGAGTTCAATTCTGAGCAATTATTTGGTGGCTCACAACCATCTGTAATGCCCTCTTGTGGTGCATTTGAAGACAGCTACAGTGTACTCATAAATAATGAATAAATGAATAAATAAATAAATCTTATTGGCAGAGCCTTTGAATACTCCTAAACATTTCCTTGCTGAATAGGTTTCAAGGAGCTCCTATTCTCACAGTATTATCTCAAAACCTATTAGAAAGAAACAGTCACTGAGTCCTGTTGCCCAGAAGCATGGTGGAAATGGGTACTTATGTCAGTCTTCCAATGATAAATCAAATACTAAATCAAATGTGCTTTCCATGGGTTGACATGAAGTTGAATCTAGATGTATCCAGTACCTGATGACTGGAAGCCTGGTTACTCTTTCATGTGGGGATTTTAGCTAGATATTAAAAACTATAGCTGTAAGTGGATCTGTTAAGGTTGATTATAAATGGGATACACATAATCAACAAATCCCTAATTATTATCCAAATTCCTAAATTACTCCCACACCCACACCCACACCCTCAAACCCAGAGCTTGTAGAGAACTCAATTTGATTGAAGAACAGAGCATCTAAAGAAATGAAACTGAATCACAATTTCACTCTTGGAGAAAGGTTCATCCTTGGTCAGTTCACTGTCTCATAGTAAGAAATGAATGAAATAAAAACAATGCAAAGTATATTAATTGCTGAAGAAATTGACCACTATCAATTATCAAAGACTTAAAAGACTGCCTTTAAATACCAATGCCTTCTCCCTTTACTCTTACAACTCAGAGATTTGCAACTTCATGTCCCCAAAGTAAGCCAGATCTAACAAAGATGCTCTATCCATGGGCATCATTTGAACCCTTAAATACAGTTCAAGAGTAGTCAATGATTCATGAACAGACAGAATTTCATACTCAACTTCAGAGTCTTAGCTTTTGTCCCTACATTTATGATCGAAGGTTACAGAGTATAAAATCTGTTGAGGTTAAGTGTGGAGATGAAATGGTCTCCCACTAGAGTTGAAAATTTCAATGTTATATTACATTTTTGGGATATATATTTAGGTACATCAAAATATCATGGAACACACTGTTATGGGTTTGATATAAACAACATACACTCAGGAGTCAATCTCCCTACATCTCTGGCAAGCTTTGAAGTTTGGTTGTTCTGCAGTTGATGTCATACCATGGTTTGAAAGCTATGTCAAAGGAACAAATAAATTGTATTTCTTTTTGGCATTTATGGTTATTCAAAATCCACAATCAGATCAAAGGTTAAAACGACTCCCCCTTACTACTCTGATCTTGAGAATGAGTTAGAGTATTTTTATGTAGCCATTAAATGAAATACTGAAGATTTAAGCAACTATCACAATAAACCAATGGTCATTATGAAATGGCCGAAATGCTTGATAGCTTGCTCATTAGCAATTTTAGACAAGAAATTGATGACTAGAATTCTTCCAGTGTCTGAGTTTTTAAAAAGTTGATGCTGTTAAACACCCATTCCATTATGCAAACAGATGATGGGGTTGAGAGGGCAGGCTGTTGTGGAATCCTGCTCTCTGCATTATCAGTAACTAAAAGAAATGATGAAGGTGGTAAAGAGTCAGCCTTCCCGGGACCTCTGTCAATAAGGACTCTTTCCATGTTGTGTTCATTTGAAAAAAGCAAAATAAAATGTTCTGTAACCCCACAAGCTTCTCTGAGAGGACAAAAAAGAGAAAGATGAATTTGATTGGATTGGTGAACACCAGTAACAAGCCAGCACTTTGGGTTGCTGTGTATGGGAATATGGCAGACAGTTTTGTTTTGGTTTTGTTGTTGTTGCTCTGGCTGCTGTTGTTTTTTGTTTGTTTTTGTTTTGGGTTTTTTTTGGAGCTATGCAGGGACCATAGAGCCTAACAGACAGAAAAGATATTGGTATTTCTCTACCAGCAAAGCCCAGATTTTTTTCTTCAACGGACCATGAAACCTAACTGCATAATAACAGCCTGCATTTCCATAGTTGGAGTGTTCCACTTCAATGATCCTGAAAGGCTGTGAGTAATACAGCCTGCTCTCCCATTCCCATTTCCAGCAGGTTCTGGTTGGGTAGATAGTCACACACATATGATATATGTACACACACATCTGTAGGTATATCATACATGTACTGTGTGTCACATGTATATTAATGAATTTGTCATGCATATTTCTACAGTGTTTTCTGGTGTTCAAAAGAAGAAGCTAGAACAGATAAAAGACTTATAAACTATGTGTTGTTTTATCACTACAGACATCCACGTATGGGTTATTCTCCACAAGTATGTAAAACAGATTGTCTTGTAGATCTCCACTTTAAGGATTTATAAACGGAAGCCCACAGATAACTTGATAAGCTAGAAAGTTACAGAAGTCACCTGCCTTATTTTACAATACTTAACTCTAGCCACTATGTTCTCAATGGAAAACATAGGTGGCTTTCAGTTAAGTTTTAATTGCAGATGAACAACAAATACAGCAGATCATTCTCCCCATTCCATATCTAGGATCATAGATAGAGAGACACACAGTATGTCTAGTAATTTTAATAATTTGGAGGACCATTCCATATTTCAAATATTCAATGCTTAAGCTCATAAATCCACATTTAATCTCCAATTGCTAGTTCCTTGAATATCCTATGATTCTTACTTGCTATTTCTGTTACATTTGTCAAGTAGGTAATAGAATGACAAGAAGTTTAGTGTGTCAATTAATGAAATGCCTTTCCTTTTTCACAGGAACAAACCCCTAGAAGAGAAGAAGGACCTCACCTAGTAAGTACTGGACTCAACAAGGACCCAGCGCTTCCACAATGCAAAGGATACCACCACAGTCTGAAACAGTCCTCTTGACTCCTTGTCCCTGGTAGTCTAAAAAACTCTCATCTCAGGACATGTATTTCAAAGCCATCTGATTTTACTGAAGAGATTTAGAAGGGGGTAAGAGCATCAGATCACTCTGCCAGCTGAGGTGGAAAGGAGACAGGGCATCATGGAGAAGGTGAAGAAGCCAGTTCTGCCATCATGCAGGTACTACGGAGGCACATGCCATTCTTCATGAGTCTTTTGCCATCTCTTTTGTTCACTACCACACTCTCATTTTCTCCCACCATATTGGCACTCAATACAAATTGGTGGAATCAAGGAAAGAATGAATTTTTGCCATCTGCAAACATCAAAGACCATAATCAACTAATATTAGTCACCCTGCTGTTACTACAATGAAACACCAAAGGCTTCTAACTTTGAAAAAGAAAACAGGTTGGTCTATATCAGCTTCAGAGGCCCCAAAGCATGATTTCTGCATTAGCTCAATTGAGTTGGTACCAGAGCCAGGCAGGAGGGTGTGTAGGAACACATTTCAAAAGAAAGCAGGAGGAGGAAGAACATAAAGACACAAGAGTCCTGTAACTACTGTCATACATGCGAAACAAAGATCTAATTACTCCAATGATGCCCTACCTCCCTAAGATACCATTTCCCAAGATTTCCACCCTGAGAACAAAGCCCTTACCTACTAACCATCAGAGGACACAGGTTATACCTAAATCCTATCTCAAGTCATATATAATTGCTTCAAGCTATGAGTAGATTTTATCTCCCTTCTCCCATTCCCTCAACTCTCCCTTCCTCCCTCCCTCCCTCCTCCTGCACTTTCTGATGTATGTATACTTCTTTGTGTACATGTTTGCATAGGTATATATATGCATGTGTATGAAAAGGCATGTGAGGACTAAAGGTTGGTGTCAGGAGCTTCCTTGTTCACCCTCCACCTTAGTTTTGAGATAGGGTCAATCTGGAGTGTGTTTATTCAGTTAGACTGGTTGGCCAGCAAGCTCTGGGGATCTCCTTGCATTTGCCTCCCAGTGCTGGCATTCCAGATGCATGCCGCCATGCTTTCACCTAGGTGTTGAAGGGCTGAACTCGGGTCCTCATGCTTGCTTGAACAGCAGGCACTTATGAACTGAGCCTGCTCACCAACATCAAGGACCTAGTTTTCTGAAGATGCATCTTGTGGAATGCGAGGTTCCTTTTAACAAAAGGAAGTATCAGGTGTAGATAGAAATCCAGACGCCTCCTATCTACCTCTCCTATGCACTGAGGTTCTGATGAGAATGTACTCAAAATTTGTTCCAGGGAACTGTAATTAAAAATAATCAGAATAAAAATAAATTACACAAAATAAAGCAAACATATTTAAAATAAACTTTAAAAATTCCATTGCAAACCTGAAATGGTAGCAATGTTCTGTTCAAGATTTAGTAAAAGAAATCAGGATTCCAAGCTCTTTGATTGTATTCACATCCTGTTCTCCCAAAACAGAGATGATATCCTGCATTGGCTTCAAGCTGGCAGATAGGGGCAAAGGAGATAGTCTGCAGGACAGTGGAGGAAAGATGAACCTGGAAAAGGCTTCTCAGCCCTCGTTTCTGGTTACTCCAAAAGGTCTGTCTTCATAACAGCAAGTCTTGCCTTGGGTGATAATTGCTTAGCAAATTAACAATACAAAAATGAGGGGGGGTATTCACACACAATCTTTCTAGCAGTTTGTCATATTGAAAACAGTGCATAATTGATTCTGCAGCAGCACCAAGGGAATACAAAGCCATAATCAGTGCTTCTGTAGTGTTTATATCTACAGTGGCGGATGTCTAATTGCATAATTTATCATTATGAAATAAACTGCAGCTATCACAGGTATGCATGGTAATCAGCTGGATTGTACCAGATTTTGTGAAAATCACTGTTGACAATTTTGATCCAGTACAGAAGCCAGCTATAGAAAAACCTCAATTTTGGCTCTGTGCAACGGAATTATAATTGCCATGCTAACGGTGTCATGTTTGGAGGAGGTTGTTTGTTTGTGGGTACACATGAGTCTGTGTGCGTATGTGCCTAGGCCAGGGAACAACCTTGGGTTTCATTCCTTCATTTTTTGAGACACTAGAAACTGGTCCTTGCTGATTCTCCTAGCCTGGTTTGCATATGAGCTCCTGGGACTCACCTCCCCAGCATAAGGATTAGTAAGGAGTCAGCACATCTAGCTTTTGCTGTAGGTGATAGGGACTAAACTCTGGTTCTCATGTTCACAGAGCAGATTCTTTCTGCAGAGATTCTCTCTGTCTCTCTCTCTCTCTCTGTCTCTCTGTCTCTGTTTCTCTCTCTGTCTCTGTCTCTGTCTCTCTCTCTGTCTCTCTGTCTCTCTCTGTCTCTCTCTGTCTCTCTCTCTTTGTCTCTCTCTCTTTGTCTCTCTCTGTCTCTCTCTCTTTGTCTCTCTGTCTCTGTCTCTCTCTCTCTCATATTACTAGCTCAGTCTCTCTGCAGTTTATATAAGGTGGTGGAGGAACTACCTTAAAAATGACCACAAGCTACTCCCAGTCTGCAGAATATCTAAACTGTTACATTTCCTTAAGTTCAACCTCTAATCTGTGCATCTCTAGCTCAGCTACACCAGACCACTTCCCAGGAGCTTCTGAACTCAGGGTTCCTCTTCTTTTGTCTGTTATTCCTTGGATTTTTGTAAATGTGCTTGTACATGTATGTGGATATCTGTACATATCAGACACATTTGTAGACATTGTATACAACAAAGATCAGAAGGCTCTTAGTATTGAGAAGACAGTAGCAACCCCTATGGCTTGAGTTCTAGTTCCCCTCTGTTCCTGTGATAAAACACTCTGCCTAAAACAACCTAGGGGAACAAAGGGTTTGTGTTCAATTTACACTTCCAGACCACAGCTCACTACTGAGAACAAAAAAGAGGACATCGGCCTTTAGAAGAAATTTATGGGTAAAAGGATACTTGATATTCTATAACACATTACCCCTAAGCAGGGAACTCAATCACAGCCAAAAGTTACAGAAGGAAGTATGGATGATGAATGCATCTTGTTTGGTGGCTTGCTCACAGGTTCATGTTCAGCTTTTTTTCCCATACAGCCCAGGAACATCTGGCCAGGGAATGGTGCCACCTACAGTGGGCTGGGCCCTTCTCCATCAATACCCAAAAGGCCAGTCTGATCTGGCCAGCCTTCAGTTGGGACCCCTTTGTCTGATGATTCTAAGCTGTGTAGAGTTAATGGTTAAAACTGACTAGTAGAGAAACTGCCCCCTCACTCATGTGGCAGTGGGTACCCTGAGTTTTCTATGCACTGTCTCCCAGGCAGAGTGTTGGAAACAGTAGCTATAAGCAGTGTTTGTGAGTACTTTAGAGGTTTGAAAGAAAATGTGTTTAACAGGGTCACATGTTAAAACAATCTCACAGGTATATCCTTCCTGTACCCTTATTACTTGCTCACTGAATCCTTTGGGCCCCTCTCAGCTGCCCTGAGATATCTGGAGGACCTCCATTATCCTGCCACCTCTCCACTCACTTTCACCAGACTTACTGATCTGGACAGAAGCATATAGGATAGATCCCTTATCCCTCTCATCTTCCCTGTGAGTTGAGTCCTCTGGGGCACCCCCAGCTGCCCTGAGCTGCCTGCTATTCCTACTGGATCCCTCTCTGACAACCTTCATTAGACCTCCTGATCCAGAACCATACAGCCCAAGGATATTCATCAGAGGCCTGTCACATTAGTACCATTGAGGTTAAGTCTACTCCCAATACCTACTACAACAGGAACATCCAGGGACTAAAGCCATCCAGATGGTTAAAGGCCCTAGATAGAATAAAATCAACAAAAGCCAGGGCAATGTGACACCTTCAGGGCACAGCTACTCTACTACAGAAAGCCCTGGGTATCCTAACACAACTGAAGCATAAGAAAATGGCCTTAAATCCAATCTTATAAAGATGATAGAGGCCTTTAAAGAGGAAATGAGTAACTCCCTTAAAGAAATACAGGAAAATACCATGAAATGGGTGAAGGAAATAAATAAGATTGGCTTGTATTTCCACTTTCAGGTGTTGAACAAACAAAAACAACAAACAAACATAAATACAAACCCACACAAACTGAGGGAATCCTGGAGATGAAAAACCAAGGGAAGAGAACAGGAAGAACAGACGTAAGCATCACCAACAGGATACAAGAGATGGAAGAGAGAATCTCAAGCATAGAAAATACAGTTGAAGAAATTGATACATCAAAGAAAATGTTAAGTCTAAATAATTCCTGACACAAAACATCCAGGAAATCTGGGATACCATGAAAAGACCTAACCTAAAAAGAATAGGACCAGAAGTCATCAAAGAATCCCAGCTCCAGGTAGCAGAAAATATTCTCAACAAAAGCATTGAGGAAAAGTTTCTCAACCTAAAAAAAGAGATGCCTATAAACATTCAAGAAGCTTAGAAAACACAAATTAGACTGGATCAGAAAAGAGAATCCTCCTGCCACATAATCATCAAAACACACAATGTACAGAACAAAGGAAGGCTATTAAAATCAACAAGGGAAAAAGGCCAGGTAACATACAAAAGCAAACCTCTCAGAATTACACCAGACTTCTCAACAGAAAATTTAAAAGCTAGAAAGGCCTAGACAGATAGCTTGCAACCTTTAAAATAAAACCACAGATACCAAACTAGACTAAGATACACAGCAAAAAATCTTAATCACAGTAGATGGAGAAAAGATATGTCCAGACAAATCCAAATTTAAACAATATATATCCACAAATCCAGTCCTACTAAAAAAAAATCCTAGAAGGATAACTCCAACCCGAAGAGGATAACAACATTGAAGAACACAGGAAATAAGTAACTCAAGGCTAGCAAAAGCAAGGGTAACACACACACACACACACACACACACACACACACACACACACACACACATACACAACACACCACAAACATCAAAATAACAGGAAGTAACATCCACTGATCATTAATATTTCTCAACTTCAATTGACTCAGTTCCCCAATAAAAGGACACAGGTTAGCAGAATGGATGTGAAAACAGGATCCGTCCTTCTGCTGCATACAAGAAACACATCTCAGCAATAAAAAGTAGACATTATCTCAGATTAAAGGGCTAGCCAAAGGAAAGAGAGACAGTGACCAAATAAAATCAGAAATGGAAAGGAAGACATTAACAACAGATACTAAGGAAACTGAAAGAATCATTAGGTCTTACTTCAAAAGTCTGTACTCTACAAAATTGTAAAGTATTGATGAAATGGATGATTTTCTACCACTTATGAAAGTTAAATCATGATCAGGTAAACTATTTAAACAGCCCTATAGGAAATAAAAAGAAATAAGTCGTAGACATTAAAAGTCTCCCATCCAAAAGCAAAAAGTGATTCTGGTACAGTATTCAACTAGACCTTCAAAGAAAAGCTGAGTGTTGACTCTTCAAACTACTTCACAAAATAGAAACAGAAGGAACTCTACAAACTCATTCTTTGAGGGTACTGTCACCCTGATACTTATACCACCCAAAGATTCAACAAAGAAAAAAATTTCAGACCAATTTCTGTTATGAACATTCATGCAAAAACATGCAATAAAATACTTGCAAACTAAATCCAGAAACACATCAAGAACATCATCCACCATATCAAGTAGGGATCCCAGGGATGCAGGGATGGTTCAATATATGAAAATTAATCAACATGATCCATCATACAAAGAAACTGAAAGAAAAAATGGTATGTTTATTTCATTATATGCTGAAAAAAACTTTGCTAAAATCCAATATCTTCATGTTAAAAGCCTTAAAGAGATCACAGATACAAGACATATACTTAAACAGAATAAAAGCAATATACATCAAGCAAATCATATTAAATGGAGAGAAACTTAAAGCCATTCCACTAAAATGAGGGACAAGACAAGGTTGCCCACTCTTTTTCTCTGTCTATTGAATATAGAAGTTAAAGTTCTAGTTAGGGCAATAAAACAACTAAAAGATATTAAAGGATTAAAAATTGGAAAGGAAGAAGTCAAAGTATCACTATTTGTGAATGATTTGGTAGTATACATAAGCTACCCCCAAAATTCTACCAGAGAATTCTTACAGCTGACAAACAATTTCAGCAAAGAGACTGGATACAAAATTAACTTAAAAAAAAGTAGCTCTCCCTTATATAAATGATAAATGGGCAAAGAAAGAAATTGGAGAAATAATACCTTTTACAACAGTCACAGATAATATAAAATATCTTAGTGCAAATGTAACCAAGCAAGTAAAAGATCTATATGACAAGAACTTCAAGTCTTTGAAGAAAGTAATCGATGAAGATATCAAAAGATGGAAAGGTCTCACATGCTCATGGATCGCTAGAATTACTGTTGTGAAAATAGCCATTTTACCAAAAGCAATTTACAGAGTCAATGCAGTCCCCATTAAAATTTCAACACAATTCTTACAGACTTTTACAGAGCAATACTCAACTTCATGTGAAAAAACAAAACAAAAACCCAGGATAGCTAAAACGACCCTTAACAATAAAAGAATTTCTGGAGGTATCACCATTCCTGACCTCAAGCTGTTTCTACAAAGCAATAGTAATAAAAACTACTACTATTTGGATAGGGACATACAGGTTGACCAATGGAATCAAATCAAAGACCCTGAAATAAACCCACACACCTATGGATACTTCATTTTGACAAAGGAGGCAAAAACCATACAATGGAAAGAGAGAAAAAAACATCTCCAACAAATGGTGTTGGTCTACCTGGATGTCTGTATTAGAAAATGCAAATAGATCCGTATTTATCACCATGCACAAAACTCCAGTCCGAGTGAATCAAAGGCCTCAATATAAAACTATATACTAAATCTAATAGAACAGAAAGTAGGGAGTAGCCTTGAATTCATTTGTATAGCTGACAACTTCCTGAAGAGAACATCAATGGCTCCAACTCTATGATCAACAATAAATGGGACATCATGAAACCGAAATCTTCTGTAAGGCAAAGGACACTGTCATTAGGACAAAGACTGCTGTTTTAGGGTTTGTATTCCTGAACAACACATCATGACCAAGAAGAACATTGGGGAGAAAAGGGTTTATTCAGCTAACACTTCCACATCACCAAAGGAAGTAAGGACAGGAACTCACACAGGGAAGGAACTTGGATGCAAAAGCTGATACAGAGGCCATGGGAGTTGCTGCTTACTGGATTGCTTCCCCTGACTTGCTCAGCTTGCTTTCTTATAGAACCCAGGACTGCCAGCCCAGGGATGGCACCACCCACAGTGGACTGGGCCCTGCCCCCTTGATCACAAATTGAGAAAATGCCTTACAGCTGCATCTCAGGGAGGCATTTCCTCAAGGGAGGGCTCTTTTCTCTGTGAGAACTCCAACTTGTGTCAAGATAACACACAAAACCAGCCAGGATAACTGACCCCTTGTCAATTTGAAACACAAACATGTCACTGCTACTTTCTTATTCATTCCCCAAGATCTAAATGACTTTAAAAGTCCCCACAGTCTTTACAGATTCTTATATATGAAAATATAAATCCCTTTAAAGTATCCAATCTCTTTTGAAATTCAAAGTCTTTTAACTGTGGGCTCCACTAAAATTTTTTTCCTTCAAGAGGGAAAAATATCGGGGCACAGTCACAGGAGCAAAATCCAATCTAACCATCTGAGAGCTACTGATTAGCTTCTGGGCTCCTCCAAGAGCTTACGTCACTTCTCCAGCTCTGCCCTTTGTGGGACACACCATGTCTTCTAGGCTCCAGTTGCCTGTTCTCTGCTGCCACTATTGGTGGTGGTCATCTCATGGTACTGGCATCTCCAAAACACTATAACTGCTGTCTTCTGCTGCAACTAGACTTCACCAATAGCCTCTCATAGGCTCTCATCATGGTGCCAAGCCTCAACTCCTTTGCCTGACCCCTTAAGCCCTAGGCCATCAATTTCAACTGAGGCTGCACCTTCACCAATGGCCTTCCATGACCTCTCACAGTGCCCAGCCTCAGCTGCTCTTTATAACCCCTTCATGCCTTCAAAACCAGCACCACCTGGGTGACTCTTTCACATTACCAAGTCCAGCCAAAGCACAAGGTACAACCTTGTCTATCTCTGGAACACAGCCTCTTTGTGCTCTCAGAAAGCACTTCCCAGAAGATTTCACCTCAGTGATGCTGGTCTGTTCTTAATCACCACTAATTTCTTAGCTCCAGCTGACCAGCATCAATAGTCCCAGTAATGCAAAGGGTTCGCTGTAGTAGTTCTGGTATCTTGTTAATCACAGCTGATTCTTCAGCCCCAGCCAACCAAAACCACAGAATCTTCACAATCAAAACAGCAATGGCTGATAAGAGTCTTTAATCTTTCCTCTAAAATTTCACAAGCCAGGCCTCCATTTTCAATGTTCTCAACATTATCTTCCAAGCTCCTATAGAACATCCCATAGAGCTCTTAACATCCAATAGCTCTTCTAACCCAAAGCTCCCACTTCCTTCCACAGTCCTCCTCAAAACTTGTTCAGGTTGTCACAGGAACACCCTACTATGCTGGTACCAATTTGTGTTAGTCAGGGTGTGTATTCCTGCCCAACACATCATGACCAAGAAGCACATTGGGGAGAAAAGAGCTTATTCAACTTATACTTCCACAGTGCTGTTCATCACCAAAGGAAGTAAGAACAGAAACTCACACAGGGCAGGGACTCGGATGCAGGAACTGATGCAGAGGCCATGGAGTGTGCTGCTTCTTACTGGATTGCTTCCCCTGATTGCTCAGCCTGCTTTCTTATAGAACCCAGGACTACTAACCCAGGGATGGCACCACCCACAATGGGCTGGGCCCTCTCCCCTTGATCACGAATTGAGAAAATGCCTTACAGCTGAATCTCATGGATGCATTTTCTTAAGGGACGCTCCTTTCTCTGTGATAACTCCAGCTTGTGTCAAGTTGACACACAAAACCAGCCAGTACAGCTGCCTACAGACTGTAAAAAGTTCTTCACCAATCCTACATCTGACAGAGGGCTAATATCCAAAATATATAAGGACCTCAAGAAGTTAGACAGCCACACTCCAAATAACTCAATTAAAAATGGGGTACAGGGCTAAACATAGAATTCTCAACAGTAGAATCAAATTGCTGAGAGGCACCTAAAAATATTCAAAGTCCTTAGTCATCAGAGAAATTCAAATCAAAACAATTCTGAGATTCTGTCTCAGCAGTCAGAATTTATAAGATCAAAAACTCAAGTGATAGCATATACTGATGGTGATGTGGAGCAATGGGAACTGCTGGTGGGAGTGCAAACTTGTCCAACCATTTTGTAAATCAATTTGCTGGATTCTCAGAAAACTAGGAATTCTCAGAAAATGATCTCAAGGTCCAGCTATACCAAACTTGGGCTTATGCCCCGAAGATACCCCAGTATACCACTGGGACACTTGTTCCACTATGTTAATAGCAGTTCTATTTGTAATAGCCAGAAACTAGCTAAAAATAGCTAAAAACCCAATGTCCCTCAACCAAATAATGAATGAAGAAAGTGTATGTCTATACAATGGAATACTATACGGCTATTAAAAACTAAAACATCATAAATTTTTCAGGCAAATGGATGGAATTTGTGAATATCATCCTGAGTGAGGTTACCCAGAGCCAAAGGACGAACATGGTATGTACTCACTTATAAGTTGATATTAGCCATAAAATACAGGATGCCCACAATACAGTCCATAGGCCCAAAGAAGCTAAATAAGAAGGAAGGTCCAAATGAAGAAGCTTGAACCTCACTTAAGGGGGAATAAATTAGTATAGGAGGCAGATGGAGAGAGGGACTGGGTGGGAAATGGTATGGGGAAGAGAATGGAAGAGGTAGAGATCGGGTATGGGGAGAGACAGGGGAGATGGCCAGATAGGCATGAAAAGGGCTAGGGGTATTCAAAAGACATGACAGAGACTTGGGCTAGGGGAGGCTTCCAAGAGTCCATGGGGGGGGGAGCTGAGACTCACAGAAGTGGGGATGTGGAACCTGAAGAGGCCACCACCCTTACCTGTACAGGAACCCCAGCTGAGTGATAGGGACATCAACCCACCCACAAAACTTTTGACCTAAAATTTATCTTGCTTACAAGAAATTTGGGTACAGGGGATGGACCAGAGATTGGGGAAATGGACGAGCAATAACCGGTCTAATTATTGACCCATTCCATGGGCAAACACCAATCCCTGACATTATTAATGATACTCTGTTATGCTTGCAGACAGGAGCTTAGCATGGCTGTCCTCTGAGAGGCTCCATCAAGCAGCTGACTCAGACAGGTGAAGAAACCCACAGCCAAACAGTGGATGGAGCTTATGGATTCTTATAGAAAAGTTGGGGGAAGCATTGAGGACCCTGAATGCAATGGGATCACCACAGGAAGACCAAGAGAATCAACTAACCTGGACCCTTGGGGGCTCTCAGAGACTGAATCACCAACAAAAGAGCATACATGGGCTGGACCTAGGCTTCCTTGCACATATGCAGCACGTGTGCATCTTAGTTTGCATGTGGGACTGGAACAACTTGAGTGGGGACTGTCCATAAAAGCTGTTGCCTATCTGTGGAATATGTTTCCCTAACAAGGCTATCTTGTCTGACCTCAGAGGCAGAAGAAACACGTAGCCCTACAGAGACTTGATGTGCCAGGGTTGGGGGATTCCTGTGGGGGGCTCCACCCTTTCAGAGGAGAAGGGTATGGGGAATGGGAGGAGGGGCTGTGGAAGGGATCAGGTTGTAAAGGGAATAATAAAAAAACAAACAAACAAAAAACCCAACAAGCTCACCCGTCATGGTATTCTTTATATGAGATTCTTGGCATCCTGTTACAACAAAATATCAAATTAAAAATCTTTGGCTTCATCTAGAACCCCATCAATGAAGAGTATTTCGGATGGCTTCATTCCTACCCACCCATATTATACCAAGGAGCACCCGCCTTCCTCCACCCCATGCAGCCAAGTGAGGGATTTCATCTTGCTGCATTGCCATCAACCCTCATTTCCTGTCAAACTGCAGGAAAACCTGGACTTCCCCTCAAAGCTGGAAGTTCAAAGGCACAGCTGACCTCCCAGGTTGATCAAATTGGGGAAAACTGAGACACTGATTCCATTTGGTGGTCCCCAACTTTGGTTTCACCATGAGACATTAGGAAGCAGAAGGAAGTACTTTGGCTCCTAAAACCAGAATCTCTCAAAAATGCTTGGTGTAGAAGACTCAGAGAAATGTCCAACATCAGTAGGATTCTTACCACAGGTGTAGATTAAACCTAAGTAGAAAATCCTTCCTTTTCTTTCTGGGCTACTTTAAGGCAGCATCCCTTCACAATGTTCCCTTCGTGGTTGGTATCAGGAAAAGGAAGCAAAAATAGAAGGCTTAAATAGCATCTGAGCACTCATAACAAATTCAAATTCTAATTGAAAATTTCCCATCCTGACAAGAAACAGGGACAGCCCAATCTTGCGTCAAAGAGGAGATTGCTAAGAGATGCCAACATCCACATAACTATTTGATTAGAGCTTGACAACAGCATTAAAGAAAGTTTCCCTAAACCACTAAGAACACATCTGAGACAAATGGGAAAAAATTAAGTCTTTGCCACAACATCTTTCTCTTGAAGATTTATTTTAATCTTAAATATTATATGTACACATGTGTCTGTGTATGGGTATGTGCATGTACAAGTATGGGTACCGAAGGAGTCCAGAATGTGTATCAGATCCCCCAGAACAAGAGTTACAGGTGAGCTGATTGACTTAGGTTCTAGCAACCAAACTAGGGTCTTCTGCAAGAATGGTATGTGCCCTTAACCACTGACCCATCTCTCCATCGTTTGAAATAGTAAGTGATATAATAATCCAGTATGACAATGTAGAACTTTGTATTCAGAGATCAGAAGGCTAAAGCCACAGGAACACTTCAGAGAAAGAAGGAAGGACCAGTGAACTGGAAGAAAGAAAGGAATAGCACAACCGGAACAACAGTCAGAAAGCAGGAGAGAAACAATCACAATGAGAGCCTCAGGCACACGAGGCTTTGCAAGTGCTTCCTAAGGAAAGGGACGAATCATAGCTGTGCTTTTGGTTTTGAATGAATTTATTATATGTGCAGTGAGCAAAATAAGAGAACCATTAGCAAGTAGCAGCTCATCATCATGGACAGAAGCAGCTGAGAACAAAAGAACATTACATTGGGTGCTTACAGAGCCAGCTAAAGTAACAGCATCCCATTGGGTGCTTCCAATCTCTAGGAGAAATCCTGCTGGAATAGTCACACCGCAGGTTGTCATTCCATGGATGAGTGCCTGCCTTCTCTTCCCAATGCAGAACACTCCTCCCTCACACTTTTTAACTAGGGGATAAACAATGGTAATCTATGTCAGAAATGGTTTGCCTTGCAGTCATTCTCAAGGAGGTAATGTTTAAAAAGCCTTAGCTGGTTGATGATCTCAGTTCTCCCTTTCACAGAGACCAACCTGGCCTAGGAGACAGTCTCAGATGACTCTTGATAAATAGGCTGAGTCTGAATTAGCCCCCTCCTTCTATCTTAGTCTCAGAGTCTACCCTCAATAAGCACAAACAACCCAATGGCAATTTGCTAATAAAATTTGCATCACAGTAACAAATGATCTAACATGCACAGAATCAGAGTCTCAGCGAAAGCAAACAAAAATTGAAATCGTTAATTTATTTCTCTGACCACAGTGGAATAAAACTGTAAGTTAGTAACAAAAAGACAATAGTAACATCTTCAAATACACTGTGTCTGCTATTCAGTGCATCTGGGCCTAATGCACAAGGCTAGGAGAAGAGCTGAAGACATTTATTAAGCAGGGTTAGCTTAGTATGGAGGTACAGGCCTGAAAACTCAGGTACTCAAGAGTCCAGGAAGAACACTGTAAGCTTGATACCACACTGGACAACCTAACAGATACCTATCTAAAATCAAATAAGGCAAGGTTGGGCTCAAATGTTAGAGATTCTTTTGTATGTACATGACCCTGGGTTCAGTTCCTATCATGCACCTCAATGAAAAGTTGCTATTGACTGTCTTAGTCTAGTTCAGAAGCCTATTTAAAAAGAAAACAAAAAAACAAAAAGAATAAAATGAAGTTAAAGCAATCCAGGTCTTTTTCAGGTTGTGACAAGGGGTATTTGTTGGCAGCCAGGGATACATAGCAATATCAATTACATATAGTCAAATGCATATATGTGTATCTGTCATTGATAGCAAACCACTAGTGACTGACAAAAAAAAAAAAAAAAAAAAAAAAACAAAAACCTTTACCAATAACAAGAATGTTGCAGGGGAACCATTCCATATGAAATAAGAAGGAGGTATTAACAACTGCTCTCTAGATATAAATGTGACAGCTTTGATCACATGGTCGAACACCTTCAAGCTATGCCAACACATGCTGAAGAGCCTCTACCCGTCAACAGTTAAGGAAACTCAATTCATAGCTTTAAAACTTCCCACAAAGGAATATCAAAGCCCAGATGGTTTTGCTAAAAAAAAAAAAATTAAGTGTTACAATGATCTACCTTCAGGATTTCTTCACAGTAATGAATAGGAAGGGATATTTTATAATTCCTTGTAAGTTCATTATCCCTTTGATAGCAAATCAAAGACAGTACAAAGAAAGAAAGCTATAAACCAGGATCCTCCATGAATACACCTGTAAAAATTAGTAACAGAATCAGCAGAAGAATTAAGAAATTTATGAAAAGAATTATACATAATCAACAATGGAATTTATTTCTTAGATGAAAAATCTGCCAATGAAACACACTACAAAATATTCAGGAATGTCAGACAGAAACTTCCAAAACAATATCCACAAAAATAGGGCTGGAGAGATGGCTCAGTGTATAATAAAGTACTTGCCCTATAAGCTTGAGGATCTAAGTTCAAACCCCCAGATCTGTATAAGGCTGGACACAGTGGTACACATCTGTAATCACTCCTGGAGGGAGATAAAGGTAGAGGGAGGAGAACCCCTGGAGGACCAGGGGCAGTTAGACTTCGATATGCAATGGGAAAGGACAGAGTTTGTCTTAAACTAGGTAGAGAGCGAGGAGTGACATACACGTTTGTCCTATGATCTCCACATACTCTCTGTGCTACACACTACACACACAAACACTCTCACACATATATTTCTATCATCTATCTATCTATCTATCTATCTATCTATCTATCTATCTATCTATCTATCTATCTACACAGACACACACACACACACAGACACACACACACACACTTCATACACATAGAAAGGTAAAAAGAATCTCTACCAAAACAAAGAAAATTCATTACCTATATATAAGGAATGGGAAAGTGAACACAAAATGAAATCATAACAATGTAGAGTATGTCATTACAAGTAAGATGCATGTGCATCTAATGAAACATACATGATTTGGATTCTGAAATCCAGACTGTCATTGAAAGAAATTAAAGCATAACTGCTTTAAAGGACCAGATAAAGTAACAAACCACATTTTTCTTTCAATTATTGTGTGGGTTGGATGTAATTGCTGTCTAAATTCCAGCAAGATTCTCTATAGAATAGGCAAGATACATGTACATATACATATACATATACATATACATATACATATACACATACACATACACATACACATACACATACATATACATATATGTATACATATACTGTAAATGGAAATGCAAAGAACTAGAAGTAGCATATTTGAAAATAAATATGCAACAAAACTCGGTTTGTTTGGATTTAAAGGCTAAATATTTAGCCTTGGTAATCAAGTCTGCATTGAGTCCGGGAAGGTGTAGAATTACAGACAAAGTGGGGGAATAAAGAACACAGAAAGATGCAAAAAATAAAAATAAAAATGTCTGGAAACAGTGCAAAATGATCTGGTAGAAATACAGAGACATCTTAGCTGAGGAGGCTAGAACAGTTAGGCTAGTGAAGACAAAAAACAGAGAGAAGAGACCAGAAGAAAGAGAAAGAAATAATGGAACAAAGAAACATAGAGGAAAAAAGATAAATGACAAAAAATATAATTTCAGGACTTAAAAACATAATTTAAAATGGACTGCACCCTAGCCAGGAAGCTACTACTGTAGTCGTCTTACTAAATAGACATGTTATCAAGCTGTCTTCTGTACAACTGTGATATACCCATACATCAGTTCTGCCTTCCACTGTAGCCAGAGAACCTTCCCTCTGCTGTGGTCAAGAGTTAGTGAAAAGAGTCATAACTGGTCAAAGTGCTGCTGAGCCTAAGTGATTCTTGGCAGATCGACTCTAAATGAGGTATCTTGATCGTGTCTTTCCTCTAGGCTCAGGTAACAGCATGGAAGGTGGGGGGAACAAAGTAAGGACCACGGAATGGGGGAAAAAGAGTGCTGTGTCATGCAGACTTCTGAACATGGTGTGGCTGCTGCAGTCACAAACTCACTGAATTTGTGGTTATCTTCTATAGAAGTTTAAGCCAACCACATCAGTTAACGCTCCAGAAACTTAGCACCAATTGGACCATGCCGATTATAAAAGAAAAAGGTGGGGGCATGAACGGGGTGCAGAATATGTTGGGGTTGCCTGGAAAAGGGGGGAGAGGAAGAATTAAGATAAGTGTAATCAAGATACATTGTTTACAATTACAAATTTGTCAAAAAAATAAAGACATTCTATCTAAAATGCACCATGATATGGGGGAGGGGGAGATCTGCTAGGGAGGGGATATAGAATAGAGTGTTGCAAAGGAAGAATGGGGAGAAGGGAACAGTTAAGATTAAAGGGGGTGAAGGATGCGAGGGCAGGTATAGAAGAAAAGTGAAGGGGAATAAATAACAACAAAGGCAGCTTTTCCCTGCTTGCTTTATTATTTATTTACTTTACATCTCAATGGCATGTTCCTCTCTTTTCTCCTCCCAGTCCCTCCCTCTCCCGTTCCCTATCCTTCATCCACTTCTCTCCTCCTCAGAAAGGGGGGTGGGGGCTTTCATGTACATCAATCAGCCTTGGCCTATCCAGTTGTAGCAAGACTAGGCACCTTTCTACTGAGGCTAGACAAGGCAATGCTGAAAACTGATGCAGGGACCCACAGCAAAACATTAAGAGGAGCTGGGGAAATCCTGAGGTGCCAAGAACACTGCAAGGAAACCTACAGAATTAACTAACCTGAGCCCATAGGAGCTCATAGAGACTGAACTGCCAACCAGAGAGCATGCATAGAACAGATCTACACCCTTCGCGCATGTATAACAAAGGCACCTTGAAAAAGCCACACGGAAACCCACAACTGTAGAAGCTTTCTAAAATACTCACACACACGTATAAAAAGAGTTTAAGTGAAGTTACTTTATAGTGGAGTGATAATACTCCAATTAGACACCATATTCTACTAACAAAATCCCTAGTACAGGAAAGGGTTACATCCCTTTGAATTATTGGTCAGTGGGGTCCCATAGACCCTCAATAATGCTCTTGGTTAACTCCAGAAATTGAATGCAAGAACCTAATGCTGAAGACAGCACATACCTGACCTGTATGATACAGAGAAATCTAGATAGCAGTCAAATGGAAGGTTCAACCCTGCTGGCCAGTATTAATGGTTTAGAATGTTGTACACACTACTGAAGACAAAAATAATCCTTCATCTCACCTAACTGTGAACACAGCTAGTGGCAATAACAATTTGTCCGGCAAGATGCAATAAAAGTGTAAATGTTACAGGAGTAAAACAACCACTATCTAATTTAATTTAAGGCCTGCTTCATGAGATAAGACCCAGCTATGACATTGTCAGCAAGTCCAAGACCTAGGACTTAGATAAGTTATGGGCCCTAGGGAGGAAACATTCTGCTAAATGGACATAGGATTAAAAGTATCCCTAATAACTTATCACTATATCATACATTAATACATAACTTGAACCTATCAGAGGAGGCTTCTTCTTGAAGTAGATGGTAGTTAAGAGAGACCCCAAACTGGTCAATATGCAGAGAACAGGAGACTTTGAAGTGTTTCACCTCGTTTTTGAGACACAAGCTCTCACTTTTACAGAAATAGCACAATACTATGTTGTCGGGTGGGAAACCCCTGGGGATTCATACCCTTCCCCAGATACCCAGCCCAGGGATTCCAAGTCTGAACCTCGCCAGGCTTCTTCATGTGGGCCCTGGATACTGAAATCAGGTCCTTGTGTCCGCATGGTAACCACTTTAAGCTGATGAAACATTACCTCTGTGTGTCCAGCCCAATAACCTAGTTTTCTGCACAGCATGAATCATTCTTTGAAATTATTTTGCTTGCTTATCTTTTGTAAATTCATCATCTCTGTCCCTTTCAGAAAAGAAGCATCATTCTTTCAATTTCCCCACAATTATGTTCACATTGCCAGTAATTTTCCAACTGGAGGAAGAAAATATAACAAGATGAAGAAATGGATTAGAAAAGAGACAAAGAGATACGGACAGGCAGTTTGCAAGGGAGTTAATCCAGTTTAACTGGTTGAGTTAGAAAACACCAAGGGCCTGTTTGAGCTCAGCTGCTCTGCCAGCATGCATGAGAGAGACACACAAAGGAGCAAGCAGGTAGGATCAGGTTCTGCCTTCACAGAGCTTAAGATCCAACGAGAAGATCACTATATGCCAGTCTATCATTTCACTAACAGTAGAACTGCAAATAGGGTTATTCAAAGAATGAGCTGTATACTTCTAGGAGAGTCTCTAGCAAGACTTGGCCTTCTCGAGGAAGGCTTTACAGAGAAAATGACATTCCTCAGAGGACCTGAAGGCTGGCATAATGAGTGTGAATAAGGAGTAGAAGGAATAGCATTGTAGAAGGGGGAACAGCATCGGAGTAGTGAGGTGTCCCATCTCTAGCTATAACACCCATGAAGCACAGTGTCCCTTAGAGCCTCAGGATCTTACCAGGCCCCCTGGCCACATGAGGGAGCTGACATTAAGATTACCATTTTTTGATGCTGGATTCATTACCCATCACACAGTAAACACTGAATGACTCATGAAATTTTATCTGCCCACAGAAGACTTTTAATGTGCATATTTTACGACACTAATATTAGTGAGTCAGCCAGTGGACAGCCTTTAACATCAGTCTCGTCCCTTTATTCCTTTAATGAAGTGTGGGAAGTCAGCAGGTTTGGCTTGGTTTCTTTGCTTCTCTCAGAATTTTTCATTTGTCCACGAAAGCATTTCCTGTTTGCTTTGTTGTGTTTCCATCAGCTCATCATACTCTTAACTCTTGCCAAGCGGTCGTAGGGAAGTCGGCAGACATGAGTATGGGATGCTAGCTTTCAGAAAACAGAGAGCTGGTGCTGAACATTCTTCTCTTTAACATTTACAACAAGCATCCCTCTGCAGCTCCACAAACACACAAGGCTGATCCAACCTTTATGTGTTGGATCTGTTATTCTCCATGCCCAGTTGGCTTCTCTTTCCACAGACCTGCCTTTAAAAATTCACTTAAAGTTCATCTGCTTTGAGAAATCATACATCTCTTAGGATTATTTTGATCACAAATGACAGGAACTCCCATTCTAAGTAGCTTATTTTAAAAGAGGAATTTCATGGTCTTGTGTGGCTGATTAGTCCTAGAGGATCTTGGCTTTGAGGGTAACTGTGTTAAGGACACACCAATGTCACCAAACCCAGGGAGGGGGCTGTTTTGTTTTTTTTCTTCTGCATTTGTTTTCCTCTTCTGAACAAATTCCACTCCCTATAAACTTCTGGGCTCACTTCATCTGGGGACAGATGTACAAATCCTCAGAGAGGGTTCTACACATTCTCATAGCCTGCTTTACATATCGTGGCTAGCATTGGTCTTGATTCTGTTCTCAGAGAATGCAAGGCTCTAATCCAGGAGACCAAGGTCACATGATAACCTAGCTGCAGAAAGTTTATGAATACTTCTTCACATCAGATATTCCCGCCTCTGTTTTCTTTTGTTGTTGTTTTTATTTATTCTTTCTTAGAGACATAATCTCACACTATAGCCTGGGATGGCCACAAACTTCAAATTCAAACTCACATCAATCCTTCTTCCTCCATTTCCTGAGTGTTTGGATCATGTCGGACTCTGGTTCTGCATTTCAGCCCTAGATATACTTAGAACATGGTACTTTCGATCTGGCTAGAAATTTATTCTGACAGATGAGACAGAACTGGGAATAAGAGTGTGATGTCAGGGATGACAGGCTGTGACAAGTCTTCATGTAAAGATGTCAGTCAGTAAGCATGAATTTCATAGCATATTCCTCCTCTCCATGTATCACATGGGACATAGGAAATTATCGTTTAAGAGAGTAAGCTCTAACCTATATCCAAAAACTGGGTAGCAGTTTGTCAAAATTATAAGGAAAATAACATCACTAATATATTTTTATGTGCAGACAGTTTTGTGAACACTAATATTGTCCACATAGGGATTAATTCATGTATTTTCACTACTGGAAGGCATAGGGTGCTATAAGAATGCACAGTAGAGTCTCTAAGGCAGTGGTCCTTAACCTTCCTAAAGCTGTGACCCTTTAATGTAGTTCCTCATGTTATGGTGACCCTCTATCCATAAAATCCTTTCTGTTGGTATATCATAGCTGTAATTTTGCTACAGTTATGAAGTACAATGTAAAAGTGTGTATTTTGTGAAAGGGTCGTTTGACACCCCCTAAAAAGGGGTCATGACCCACAGTTCGTGAAACATTGCTCTAGAGCATCAAGAGATGTTCATAAGAACTTAAGCTTGAAAGTGACTTTAAAACTGTATCTGGATTAGCAGAGTAGACGGGCTAGGAATAGTCCAGAAATAGAATGTGGGGTGGGCTAAGGAATAAGAAAACATGACCTATTTGAGGACATTATAGAACACTAGAGTTGAGTGTGGAGAAACAGCCTGACCCATGGACAAGTGCCTGTGGTGATGTGTCCAGATAGGATTCATTGAGGGTGTTGGCTCTGTCTTAAATGTGGGTGGCACCATCCTAGGCACTAGAGTCTGGAGTAGATAATAGAGGAAAGGAGAAGCCAGGTAAGCATCTGTACATCATCTTTTCTGCCTGACCCATACACTGGGCCTCAAATCCTGCCTCCATGTCCCAGCTCCATGCCTGACTGTATCCCTACTCATTGCAAACAGATCTGATCACTGAGACCAGGTTTGGAACTAACACAGATATGGTATGGAACAAAACTACAGAAGCCATAGCTAACCTTGGGTTTTAGATAAACTTCAGGGCTTTGTAAAGCTGCAGTATTCAGTTTGATTTTCATCTTTACTAACAAGAAATAGTTCGGAGCATGAAAAAGTACTATTAAGGTATCACTGCTTATCAGAAATGAAGTTTGTAACGAGTCTGATGAAGAGCCATCACGTAGATATGCTGACATTGTTGTGTGATAAAAGTAGAGAAGATAAAAACAGAGAAGGGATGTCCCTAAGTTCAAACCCACAGGACTTGGATCACATCCATTGTTGAAGTGGATACTGCTAAGTGGAGTGGAAGAGATCCTGAGGTATCAGGATAAATCCCAGGGTGGTGGTGTCACCTTGGTATGAAGGAAAGATCAAAGGAAAGAAGCTAGAGAGGTAAAGATTTTATGTAGAGGAACAGAGGGACACAAACAGAACTAGAAAGGCAAGGGTATGACTGTCCATGGGGGGGTGGGAGGGGCTGGGAACAAACAGAGAATCAGCACTGAGTGATCATGAACAGTGGGTAATGAGCAGAAAACCCAGGTGGCAACCACATAACTTGTCTTCAAGAATAGGGCTTGTTTGCCTAGACCACTAGCCAGGGAGAATTTCCGGGCATTTTCATGAAAAGCCATGTGAGTGAGTAAGCCTGTAATTGTCTCCTTGGTGTGGCAGTAGATAGAAGATGGATTCAGGCACAGTGAGGGTATAGAGATGAGACTACATGATGGAGATCAGTACAGAGGCTGAACCAGATGTTCACAAAGATAGAAAGATCTCGAGCCATATCTTTTAAAGCAGGTAGAGGGTGGATAATGAAATCCAAGTCTAGAGAAGTGTGAATGGCTGTCATCTTAAATATTATGCAGCCCGTGAAGAATTAGACAGCTCACTCTCCCTTAGGGAGTTTACAGTCCAGGGAGGGGTAAGACTGCTTCATTTTAGAAACTCAAATGAGTCATAGAAGAAGAGGGTGGGCTATGGAAGTTAGAGAAAATAGAAGTATAATTCTCTTTGAAGTGCTCCCAGTAAACCTGAGAGAGAGAGAGAGAGAGAGAGAGAGAGAGAGAGAGAGAGAGAGAAGAGAGAGAGAGACAGACAGAGACAGAGACAGACAGACAGAGACAGAGACAGAGAGACACAGAGACAGACACAGACAGACACAGACAGAGACAGACAGACAGACAGACATAAGATAGAAAGAAGTAAAATACAAAATAGCACATTAGGCTGTAAGCCCAAGCTCTTGTTTCTCTAAAAGAATCTGGTCATGAGAGTTGCTGACACCTCCACTATTACACATCTGGCCCCCCTTGTATGGTCTTGTTTTTCTTTGCTGGCAGCCCTTGGAGTTAAGCACCTTCTGCAAATCACTCTAAGGAGACCCGCTGCCCTCTTAGGAGTTGTTAATGATGGTTTCTAATGAGATTGGCCTAACCTCTGGTCTCAGAGAGCTCTGCTGGGTACCTTGTCCTCCCTCGGTCTCTGGTGCCACTCCTTGGTGCCTTTTGTCCATTTCACTATTATGCTCTCTGACAGCTTTCCGTCCTGATGACAGCACTCATGTCCAATCCAATTTCTAGTTAACATAGCAGACTGGTCCTCATCAAACTCTGTCCTAGTGTCCTGGGATGCCATCAGATATCATAGGCTGCATTATGCATTATAATTATAATAATGACAATTCTGCCTGAAAGCCGGTCAAGGATCTTTTGCTGCTTTTCTCTTGCCACTCTAAATAGTACCATTTAGAACCATGGCAGTGGGGCTGATGGTTCTGTTAGAATAGAAGATGTAATTACCCATGGTTTTTCTGGAATCATAGGAAGGAGACATTTCAAAGCAGGAGGAGTAGGAGGTCAACTGACAACTCCTTTATGGGCCACAGAGTTTTTGTTTGTTTTTTTTAACTGTTTTGATTTTTAATGCAATTTTCTCATTGGCCCATGAGACAAGCTGGGAGTGAATTACCATAACCATCCTGAAGTTGAGGGGATATCAGAGAGGTCACCTGGAAAACCTAACAAGCAGCATGTGTGATAAAACTCTCCAAGGTCCTGGGTGTCTTTGCGCTTTGCCATGCTGATAGAAGAAATATCTTAGGGAGGCGTCAGTGTCAACTTAGCAGTGGTAGACAGCGATCATTGAAACATTCTGGTGCTATCAAACTTGCAAAGGATAAAAGCAGAACCAAGAAGGAAGGTCCATTATAGTCTACAGGCTGTGGTTTCAAACCCTGCCTAGGACACTGCTCAGAAGTTCCAGAGACAAGCCCATTGAATTGGAGCTGTGACCTGCTGGCCCTACTTCAATACTTGAAGTTCTAATCCTTTTCAGTTCTCAATTATCCCCTTTGGCAGAGAATTGAACCCAGGGATTCAAACATGCCAGGCAAGTTCTCTACCATAAACTTGCATCCCAGCCCTCCGCAAGCTCTAGATTTTAATATTCTATTTTTTGTCAGAATGTTTGACATTATTTTTTGACATTTCCTTATCAAGTATTCAGATCCCAAGGAGTTCATAAATATGTTGAAATCTACATTTATGTCAAGCACCAAAATATACATATAGTTATTATGATAATTGATATATATGTAAAATGAGAGATAGTCAAAACTTCTACTGAATTTGGAGAAGGGTTTTTTCCTTTTTTATTTTTTGAATAACTAATGTCTTTTAGGGAGATTTTCTGGAAACTATAAGGCATCAAAAAAATCAGTAGCTTTTAGCAGGTGATGGCATTTAATCTCTGGTCTCCAGACTGAGGTGACTGAAAAACAGAGACTGAATGGAAAAAGAATAAGAACCTGGTATTCTTGTTAAATCTAGTTCCTTACTTTAAACTTTCCTTAATTTAAAGTTTTCTAACTTTACTAAAATTTTTCTTACCAAAATTTCTTACGTTAAATTTTTATGATTATTATTGATGCCCTGAACTTATTTATAGACTAAAGTACAGTATAATCTAAAAAAAATGCATTCATCTGTAGTTATAGTCTCAAAAAATGCTTTTAAGGTAAGTTAGTATCAGAAGAATAGGGAAAGCAACCACAAGATAGAAAATGATGCTCACTCTAGTGTCTGGAAGGAAGGAGGATTCTGCTCTTAAGAGTGATCTGGGCTCCAACTGCATAGGTAGCAATGAATAGCCTAGTAAGAGCACCAGTGGAAGGGGAAGCCCTTGGGCCTGCAAAGACTGAACCCCCAGTGAACGTGATTGTGGGGGGGAGGGGGGTAAGGGGGGGAGGAGGGGGAGGGGAACACCCATAAAGAAGGGGAGGGGGAGGGGTTAGGGGGATGTTGGCCCAGAAACCAGGAAAGGGAATAACAATTGAAATGTAAATAAGAAATAGCCAATTTAATAAAGATGGAGGGAAAAAAAAGAATCATCATTCCAAAAAAAAAAAAAAAAAGTGATTTGGTGACTTTGGAGAAGGTCTAGGTTCAGTTCCCAGCACTCACATCAGAACCACGTGTTACTCCTGCTCCATGGTATATGATGCCTTCTTCTGGCCTCTTTGAGCAACTGCATTTATGAGCACATACAGACACATGACATAAATAGTAATAAATAAATAAATAAATAAATAAATAAATAAATAAATAAGTGTAGGCTGGTTTCTATACATATACCTGCTGACTATATTTTCAGGTATATCTCATAAAATTTTGAAAGCACTTCATTCTATTCACTCTATATTTTAATTTACTTCAGGAATTTTTGGACTCCCAGGTTCTCTCCACATATTGTTTACTTGGCACACGTTCGAGAGTGCTGTGGCTATTTCTGTTGATAAATATAAGTTGGAGTGGATTGTAGTTATTTCAATTTGTCTGAACTTGCCACAGTTTGTTTTATGGCCCAGTCTTTGGCCTCTTTTGTTCATGTGTTTGGGGTCTTGAGCAGAATGTGAACTCTGCTGCCGTTGGATGGAGTATTTGGCAAATATTGACTGGATCCTGCTGATGGATGCTGTTGTTGGGCGATTCTGTATCCTTATTGACTTTCTGTCTAGTTGTTCTTTCAGCTGTTGAGAAAGACCAGGAAAGTTTTCAGCATAATTGTAGATTTATCTATTTCTCCCTTCTGTTTCTGCTTTTGTCCTGGGAGTTGGGCTACTTTGTTGTTTGGGTACATCTGTAATGGATCACTGCATCTGGGTAGATTCATACTTTTATCAATGTGCATTGTCTCTTTTGGTGTCTGGGTGAATAAATACTTTAATCAGTGTGTGTCATTCCTTTCTTCATCTAGTAACTCTGACATAAAAGTATACTTTATCTGATATTAATAGAGAATCTTGCTTGCAAGTCATCACTGTTGAAATGATTTATTATTTTTACTTCTGTCTACTTAGAGTATGTTAACAATGGCTTTCTTTTAGATATATGACCAGTTCCTGACTCACAGGGGGCTACTTTGGGACCTCATAAGGATCTTTTTTTTAAAGTAAGCATAGTCAGTTTATTTTTAGTTATCATATTTATTAATAAGATATGTTTAATTTTGCTGATTTTTCCCTCTTTAAGATTTTTTAATTTTGTTTCTGTTTTCTTTGCCAAAATTATTTGAGCAATTTTTGTAATTTCATACTGATGATTTCTTGTGAGTGTCTCTCTCTGTGTGAATGTGTTTGTGTGTGTGTGTGTGCGCGTGTGTGTGTGTGTGTGTGTGTGTATGAGTACATATGTGTGTATTTGTATGTGTTTGTGTATTTGTGAGTGTGTCAGTTTGTCTCTGGTGCTGGAATGAGACTTGACATTATGCACCTAATAAGCAAGGGCCTACAGTGTCTTTTTGACTTATAATTATATTTATTTGGGTTTTTTTAGTAGTTTCTCTGGGTACACAAATGATGTAGTACATTATACTTAATGTAGAATTCCATAACTTAGGTAAGAAGCCGTATCTTCTTTACTGTCCTTTCTTATTCTTTCTTTAAATCTTTGCTTCACCAAAATGCCATAGATGGAATGCCTTAAGCTACAATGTTCTGTTCTTAGCTACCTCATAAATGGAAGTCAGGCACAGGAATGGACACCATGGTTGGGTCCTGGTAAGGGCACCCTCTTTGGCTTGAAGAGATCTAGGGTTTTTGTTTGTTTGTTTGGTTGGTTGGTTTATTTTGTTATGTTTTGGTTTGTTGTTTTTTTTTCTCTTTGCCTTCGCATGTCTCACAGAGAATGTAAGCCAGCAATCTCCCCAGGGTTTCTTCTTGCAAAGATACTAATCCCATCATAAAGTCATCATTTAAGCCCAATTAACTCAAAAGTCTCTGTTTCCAGACACTGTGGCTTTGTGTGTTAGGACATCAACAGATAAATTAGAAAGGAGATTCTGAAGTCTTAGAGATTCATTGCTCATGTGGATTCCTCCATATTCCCAAGTAGCTTCACAGAAACGCAGACTGAGGAGACAAAGGCACTGTTTAGATTTCACGGTGTTTTGTGGTCTTTCTCCTCCCTGGCCCCTGGTACAAGCTCACCTGTTCAGAGTTCTTGTGGCTTCCTTCCTTTTCTCCTATGTGTCATGCTGCTAACATTATTTCCTCTCTTCTCTCTTCTCTCTTCTTTTTCTTAGCCTTCTACATTATACAACTTCAGCACAAAGTCTATAATGGCAGTTATTCATCCAGAAAGAGGTGCTAGGATCTGGGGTGAGACTGTGAATAGATTTGGATTCTGTCAAAGCTGCCAATTCCTCTATGGAACTGCCAGCTTCTATAGAGTTAGCATTGTAAACTTTGATACCTACTGCAATAAAATCCACACCGTTTTATCTGCCAGCAGTTCAGAGCTAATTAGACACTAATTGAAAGAATTTCTCAACGCCTCATTTCACTGTGTAGGCATGGACAATGCCAGTGCTATTTTGCATGTGAGATTCTGAGGGTGGGAACCACACATCTGAAGCAGTGGGATATATATCCAGCTCTAAACATGAACGAGAAGGATGCTTTCAGAGATTACAGAGCTCAGCATTTTCTAGTTGAGAGCGTATGTCGCCAGCCATACACCAGAGAACACAGGGCACTCCAAAGAAAAAGTGCTTGCCTTTCTGGGGAAGCAGCCACACTGAGCACTGCAGAAAGAAAAGTAGTTTTAGAGAAAGATAATCATAGATGTTATGGTTAATCAAGGCAGTAATCATGGATTTTATGGTTAATCTTGACTGTCAATTGGCTAAGTTTTGGTATTGTTATGGAAATAAACCTGAAAGCATGCCTATGAAAGATTATGTAGACTAGGTTAGCCTCCCTGTATGTCTGTTAGGAATTGTCTAGATCCTACCTTAAATACACGCGATAAATCCCAAAAGAAACCAGGGTCTCCTAACTCATACAAAGGATACAAAGCATACAAAGTCTGCTTCCTGACTGTGGATGTGATGTGACCAGCTGCCCTATGCACCTGTTCCCTTGACTTCCAGGTCATGGTGAATTGTACCCTGCAAATGTGGGTCAAAATAAATACTCCCATGAGAGGCTGTTGTTAGGTTTCTTGTCAGAGCGGTGAGCTAAGTAAATAATACAAGTACATTTGCAGCAAAATTTAAACTGGAGTCTGTGAAAGAAGAAAAGAAAAATAAGAAAGCCTTCATGGCATTGACAGGGTTATTTCAAAATAAGTCTGAGAGGTCGTCCCATAGAGGAGGGGCAAGAACAAACTTCTCTCAAGGAATGGTTCAGAGGTGTGCGGTCTTTTTAGGAAGGTCATTGTTCTAGTTAAACCAGATTGTGCAGGAAGAGTAGTATTAGTAGTGATGGCTTCAGGAAAATGAAGCTATTAGCCATTGGAAAGAGGGACTGTTCAACAGGTAGCCACAGGATAGCTGGCTGGAACTATCTCCCATCATTCTGTCCTTTTAAAGATTCCTTTTACAATGTAGTGTAACATGTCAAAGACACTGAGATTTGGGACATGAATACATCTAACAGTCCCACACATCTTACTGGGTTATGTAATTTTACCTTCTTCATTGTTCTTCAGTGACTTACAAATCTGTACCCACAGAACCATAGTCTGGAGATGGCTAAATTAAAGTGTCCCACAAACTTGAGTCTTAGTCCCTTCTGAAGAAAGTATATGGGAATCAAAATCTTAGGACAAAGACCCTGTTTGTGGTTTTATATTTTGACTTTTATTTGTTTAATTTTTATAAATTAAAGGACTCTGACCATTCTCACATGGAGCAAGCATGGAGAATCACTAGTGTGGGGAAGAAATATGAGGAAGAGGGATGAGTCGGATAGGATGGAGTAAGCAAATAAATGTTAGCAAGAAGGCTGGGGGCTTGAGGCTAGCTTGGGGTACACAAAGAGACTTGCTCAGAGAGAAGAGGTTATAAACTTGGGGCTAGCCTGGGATACAACAGAAATATAGGGTCAGAGAGAGGAGAAGCTGAGAAGTAAGGATAAAGGAGGAAGGGAGAGAAGCAGAGAAAGAAGGATGGAGGAGAGAGAGAAAAATCATTGGCACAGGGAGAACTTTCCTAAACAGAATTCCAAAGGCTTAGGTTCTAAGATCAAAGAATTGATAAATAGGACCTCAAGGAACTGGAGAGCCTCTGTAAGGCAAAGGACATAGCCAATAGGACAAATCTGTAACCTACAGATTGGGAAAAAGTCTTCACTAACTGCACACCCAATAGAGAACTAATATCCAAAATATATAAAGAACTCAAGAAGCTAACCTCCAAAAACCAAACAACACAATGAAAAAATGGGGTATAGAACTAAACAGAAAATTCACAACACAGGAAATCTTGAATGGCTGAGAAGCACCTAAAGAAATGTTCAAAGTCCTTAGTTATCAGGGATATGAAGATCAAAACAACCCTGAGATTCCACCTTACACCAATCAGAATGGCTAAGATTCCTCTACTCAAAGGAAAAACTGGATGAGAAAGAAATTAGGGAAATGACACCCTTCACAATAGTCACAGTAATATAAAATACCTTGGTGTTACTCTAACCAAGCAAGTGAAAGAACTGTGTGACAAAATCTTCATGTCTCTGAAGAAAGAAATTGAAGAAGATCTCAGAAGAAGGAAAGATCACCCATGTTCATGTATTGGCAAGATTAATATAGTAAAAATCTTGCCGAAAGCAATCTACAGATTCATTGTAATCTCCCATCAAAATTTCAACTCAATTTTTCATAGACTTAGAAAGAACAATTTGCAAATTCATTTGGAATAATAAAACACAGGATAGCATAAACTATTCTCAACAATAAAAGTACTGCTTGGGCAATCGCCATCCCTGTCCTCAAGCTGTATTACAGAACAACAGTAATAAAAAAAACTGTATGTTATTGTTCAGAGACAGGCAGGTAGATCAGTGGAATATAATTGAAGACCCAGAAATGAACCCATCCATCTTTGGTCACTTGATCTTTGAGAAAGGAACTAAAACCATCCAATGGAAAAAAGACAGCATTTTCAACAAATGGTCCTGGTTCAAGTGGAGGTCAGCATGTAGAAGAATGCAAATTGATCCATTCTTATCTCCTTGTGCAAAGTTCAAGTCCAAGTGGATCAAACACATCCACATAAAACCAGATACACTGAAACTAATAGAAGAAAAAGTGGGGAAGAGCTTCGAACACATGGGCACAGCCGAAAATTTCCTGAGATCAAGAATTGACAAATAGGACCTCATAAAATTGCAAAGCTTCTGTAAGGCAGAGGACATTGTCAATAGGACAAAATGGCAACCAACAGATTGGGGAAAGATTTTTACCAATACTACATCTGATAGAGAGTTAATATCCAATATGTACAAAGAACTCAAGAAGTTAGCATCCAGAGAATCAAATAACCCTATTTAAAAAATGGGCTACAGAGCTGACCAAAGAATTCTCAACTGAGGAATATTGAATGGTCAAGAAGCCCCTAAAGAAATGTTTAACATCCTTAATTATGAGGGAAATGCAAATCAAAACAACCCTGAGATTCCACCTCACACCAGTGAGAATGGCTAAGATCAAAAACTCCAGTCACAGCAGATGCTGTTGAGAATGTGGAGAAACAGGAACACTCCTCCCTTGTTGATGGGATTGCAAGCTAGTACAGCCACTCTGGAAATCAGTCTGATAGTTCCTCTGAAAATTGGACATAGTGCTATCTGAGGACCCAGCTATACCACTCTTGGGCATATACCCAAAAGATGATTCAACATATAACAAGGACATATGTTCCACTATGTTCATAGTAGCCAGAAGCTGCAAAGAACACAGATGCCCTTCAACAGAGGAATGGATACAGAAAATGTGATACATTAATACAATGGAGTACTACTCAGCTATTAAAAACAATGGCTTCATGGAATTCTTAGTCAAATCAAATGGATGGAACTAGAAAATATCATCCTGAGTGAGGTAACCCAATCAGAAAAGAACACACATGGTATGTACTCACTGATAAGTGGATATTAGCCCAAAAGTTCAGAATACTCAAGATAGAATTTACAGACCACATGAAGCTCAAGAAGAAGAAAGACAAAAGTGTGGATGCTTCAGTATTTCTTAAAAGGGGGAACAAAATACTCACAGGAGGAAATATAGAGACAAAGTATGGAGCAGAGACTGAGGCTTGCTAGGCACTCACATTCATCCACGGATAGAAGGCATCAAGTCTCTAGGACAACTCAAATTTGAGCATGACTATAGTGCCTGCAGGGTTATGGGTTCATATCATGCATGCTGCACAAATCTATGTACTAGGGTAAAGTTAGAGGAGTTAGGAAACTCATCTCTCAAGAGAAAATATGAAAAATATCCAGTTAGTTTAACTTTTCTGTGGAAGGTGGACAATGCAAGGCCACATTTGTGACTAAGCAGACTGTTCTAGTTTGGTGTTTTTTTTCTTCCCTCCCTGTGGCTGTGACAAAGCACTCTTTAAACAACAGTTTAGGGAACCAAAGAATTTATTCAGCTGGTAGTTTCAGGCTACAGTCCATCAGTGAAGGAAGTCAAAGAGGCGTGCTTGCTTTCTGCATGGTACCACCTCTCACTTCACTGTCGAAAAGTACAGCAGAATTCACAGAGGATGCTTTCTGGCTTGCTCGCAGGCTCATGCTTAGCTAGCCTAGTACCTATGCTTAGGGAATGATACCAACTATAATGAACTGGGTCCTTCTACATCAATGAACAATCAAAGGAATCCTATAGGACATACTCATAGGTAAATTTGATCTAGGCAGTCCTTCAGTTGAGACTCCTTTCTGAGGTAACTCTGAGCTGTGTCAGGTTGACCAAAATCTAACTAGAACACCAGGGAATGATCAATAGATACTTGGTGCAATGTTTATGCCAAAGAATAAATACAGAATGTACAGGAGAGCAGCAGACATGGACTACACCATCAACTTGGCTTTTGGAGCAGGTAAGATTCATAAGTGATAAAAATGTTGTTAAAGGCAGAGTTTAACTATAAGGCAATTCTCACTTCTATCCACAAAGACCCATTCTAATTTCTTTTTTCAAGCCAAGAAGAGTAGTCTATCTGAAGCAGACCTTGGTAATGGCGGAAGTGAGATCACGAAGACATAGAAAGTAGATTTAGAAACTGTTCACTGGAATTGACCTTTGACTTTAGAAGTGGTCACCAGTAGCCAGGAAAGCTGTAACAAGGAATCTCTATCTTCCGGCACCTAGCAGACAAGAAAGTGGACTGGAGTTCCAAAAGGATGTGGAACATTTTCTATTCAAATCACAAACATAGATTAAAAGTCCAAATACACAGTGCAGATGGGGTTCATGTCACTGCTTGGTTCCATGACTTTTTGGCAGAGATAGGAAGATGACTCAAGGCTGAGCATATATAGGTGGGCCAGGGGCCAGGTCTGTTTCCTTTATTAACATCCTGCTAGGAACTCAAGGAGTCACACAAGAATGTGTCCCTAGTACTTTTAAATGACTCCCATGGAGCCCCACAGGCCATAGACCCAAAGTACCCAATACTCGCACCTAGAGCCCAAGCTGTCAATCACAGGGCCAGCTGAGTGGCAGCAATACTTAAACTAAGGCACCTGAATCTTCCTGATTGCATCTATGTGCTGTTCAGGTTAGTTTCCAAGGACATTCAAAAGAGAAAACCACAATGTCAAAAGAATCCAAACTCCCTTAACCTTCGGTCTTCACATTTGAGGGTTCTGAAGACTGGGAGGGACTCTGAAAGTGCTGTGTCCCTGAAAACCTTTAGGATCATCACGATACCTCCTATAAGTGACTTTAGAGAGACACAAAATGCTGAGTACTGTGGGTTTAATATTCTCTGTGTTTATGTGTTTGTTTGTGGATTGGTCACATATGTACAAGAATGTGCATGCTTGCTTGGTACACGTTCACATGCATGTGTATGAGTAGGTACTTGAAAGCCATAAGACAGTCTGAGTATTGTTTCTCAGTGCTACTGTGTTTTGTTTTGTGTTTAGTTTTGTTTTAGAACAAGTAGGGTAGAATGATTGTCCAGCCAGCCCCAAGGATCAGCCCATGTCAGCCTCCCTAGTACTAGGATAATAAACACACACCACCCACTATTCCTGCTCTTTAGGGGTTCACCCAGGTCCTAGAAACCAAACTGAGGTCCTTGTTGGCTTGTGCAGCCAACAAGCTAGCAACCAAGCCATTTCCCCCACCCCAGTACTTTGGGTTTTTAGAAGAGCACTTTGGGAGGCTGTTAGGAAAAATGTTAAAAGTGTTAAGTAAAAGAATTAGTGCAAGGGGGAAAACCAATAGAAACAAGACAATTTAGGAGAACTTATGGAGTGTGCCCCCTTACCTGCTACAGAGCCCCCTGACTGTGCCATATACTTCCAAGCTTCTTCCCTTGTTTTCTAAACTCCATCTCTTTCCTGATATTTGGGAGTTACATAGAACTTCAGTGGGATGTGACTGCAAGATCTACAATAGAGAAAAAGATGCATTCATCAGAGCTGAGAAATAACATTGCTGTGGACAAAGAGGAGTGTGGATGGTGATTAGATGCTGCTACTGCTGCTGCTGCTGGTGGTAGTGATGCTGATGCTGCTGATGCTGATAATGATAATGATATGACCAGGGAATTAGGTGACAAAGTCATATGGAGAGGGACAAAAATTAGAAGATAGCAGGATTCATGGACAGGAGCATGATGAGACTAGAAGAATAGATCTGGGTGAGGGAATTCAAAGAAAAGGAGAAAACATCCTACATGCAGATTGCTTTGGCATGTGGGAACATAAGTGGCCTCTCCTTTGGGATCAATTATAACAGATGTTAGGACCAGATTGCATGTGAATGTTTGACAAATTGGGGATCAAGAACTGCAACCTTATTGCCCTCCACATGTCAGCATGTGAGTGCTGCATCAACTGTGACCACAATAACTGTAGAATCTACCAAGGTGGGTACCATCTGGGCTGCAGATTGTGATGGAGCACACAGGAAAAATTATATGTAATTTTGAATGATGTTTAAAGATACAGATTCTGTCTCCACATATCTGCTGGAATCTTCCCCACAATGTTCTGGAATTTTTAATCAAGGCTTTAAATGCACTGGGTTGTTTTTTTGTTTGTTTTGTTTTTTTGTCTATTGTAGGATGCATCTTCTAGGTGACTAAGACTGACCTTGAACTTGTAATCTTGTGTCTCCACTTTGAAAGTGATGAAAACACAGGAGCCTGGCCTTAGTTACCACAGAATTTATGACAGTCTTTCCTCATACTTAAATCTTCCTTCCTCCCTCCCTCCCTCCCTCCCTCCCTTTCCTCCAATCCCCCTCTTTTTTTTATCTATTTAGATTACTTTTCATGATAAACTGGTAAATTCATGATAAATTATGCAAATCAATATGGAGGTTCTACAAACATGTAAAATAAAATTTATGATACAGGCATTACTAGGTAGCCAGTCAGTCATGTCAGATTTCCAGGTCATGAGGACAGACCTGTCTCTCATCTGCAGCAACTTGCAAACTTAAGGAGACAAACTACAGGAGAAAGATCAGAGGGATGGGGAACTAGGAAGTCCAGGACTAGACCTGGATAACTGTATGCTCCATTGATTGCACTGCTACTGAGCAGGTTTATAAGGCTGTTGCTTCAGTTTTCTTGTTTTCCAAAGAAATTTAGAAGCATCAAATGACAAAGGAAAATGGATTTATTAGGCTGTCTTACATTCTATGGAAAGCTGTGTGGTAAAGGCCAAAACATATGTAAATTTATCGATGAGACAGGCTAACCTTCCCTATGGAGAAGGGGACATGGGACCCTCGTAGCCTCTACTGTCCCTACTCTCTGTTCTTAAAACAGTTCTGCATTGGACTTTAGGCTAAACAATTCTATTTTTTAATGAGAAAAGTCTTATGGGATTTCTGGTCCTATCAGATTCCTTCATCTTACTCTTTGATAGATGTAAGTCAAATCTTTTGTATCTTTTCTTTAGAGATCAGCTTGAGCTCAGACTTCTGCATGCTTACACCCACTAAGTTTACAAGTGAAATGGAGCTGATTGTTGGATGAAGAGAGCGTTCTGAGGACCTCTATTTATACTATATCTATCTCAAGAATCCCATTTGAGGCCCAGGTTACATCACCACTGGGTGTATATCCAAAGAAGTGAAGTCCATATGTCCAAGAGGCATCTGATACTTACTTCCCTATTCATGTTAGCCAAAATCTCAACACAATCAAGTTGCCTAGCAACCTATGATCAGATAAAGGGAATGTGGTAAATCCTGTTATTTTGTGGGAAACGTATTGTGCATTTTCCTCCAAAGAGTTAAATAAGGCACAGCTTCATTTAAAAGAAAGTAAAGAAGGCCCTGGGCAGGAATTAAGGTTCTGCCAGAATCAGCACCTCTTGAAGCCAAAATATATACTCAAGGTTATACACAACACTGTATTCTGCTTATCAGCTGTGATGCTTCCAATTAGCCTATTGCATAAGCATGTGAAGCCAAGCTTTGGGTATTCAGAGTGAGGCACAGAACCCCTGGGCATTAGTTGAAGGGGACCTGCATTTGTCAAGGCCACTGTGATCCACCAAGAGATGAGAATGAATACTCCATTCAGATTGACTTCATCAACTGGATCAGACATCAGGGAGGCTAATGCCAGGCAATTCCTTGTCAGCATATTTAAAACATGTGTGATTTGGAAAAAAGTTTCCAGGAGACAATTATTCTCATTCCAGGTGCTCAATAAAGCTCAAGGGATGAGTACTTAGAAATTCCTTTATTAAGTATATGTGATCATGAGCTACAGCTAAAGGGCCTAGGATTAAATGTAGTCTCTAGCCAAGATAGCATAGGGGTCAGCAGTACATAAAATAGATAGTTTTATTGACTCTGAAAGCTAAAGATAATGAGGGGAGGGGGAAGGAGGGAGAAGGAGGGAGGAAGGAGGAGGGGAGGAGGGAGAGGGAGAGAGAGAGAGAGAGAGAGAGAGAGAGAGAGAGAGAGAGAGATTGGGATACTCATTCTGGGTAATTTGAATAAGATCTGCCTCTAAAGCAAAAGGTGTGTGAGGGTGAGGTCTGCCACCATAAATAGCTAAAAGAATTACCAAGTCATAAACAATATCCACTCTCAGCTTTCTGGATGGAGTGCAGGTATTTGATTTTATATTCCGCACTGAGGAGACAACCCTGCGTGATTTACATTTCTAGTTTCCCTAGATGTCTGTGGGTATACAGACATTTGTACCCCCAGCAATTAGGTAGGGATTAAAAGAAACAAAAACGGAACCCCCATTGGGTGTGACTGTTTGCTGACTTGATGAAGCTAGGCACCTTTCTGTAGAAGTAAAACTCCTTTGCCTGGTGGGAATAATTCGGAATGTGGTGTTCTTTTCTCTGCACTCCAGACCCACTTCTAACAATGTAAGCTACTTGTTTGGATGATTGGAACCAGACCTCATTAGGTGAAGATATGTGAGACACAGAAAGACAAGTACCACCTAATCTCATGTGTGGAAATAAAAAAAAAAAAAGAAAGAAAGAAAGAAAGAAAACTGGGCTCTAGAAGTTGAGATTCCAGAGGACAGGACAGAGCGAGTGAGAGGAGAAGGGAAGACTGATCGGTGGGTCCTAACTTACGGTCAGGCAGGAGCAGGAAGACCTGTGTGCAGTTGTCTAACATTATGATTATAGATAATGATTACACATTGTGTATTTACAAAAGCTCAAAAGAAGGGGTTTGAAAGGCTTATCACCAAGAAATAAAGTTGGAGGAGAGAAATCCATTGAACATCCATCATGATGTGAATATTATGCAGCATATACATCTATTAAACATCACACGGAACCCATTATTATACCCAATGTCTGTGTATTTATCAGTTAAAAATTGCTCAAATCGATAGTTACCAGAGTTTGTCTTGCTCTTTATATAGATGACATCCTGACTGGCCCCCACCTTGACCTCTCCCATTGAGGTGACACTTGATCCTTCATTTTTAACACCTGTCGCCCATCATCTACAGTTCTGGTAGAATCAGGACTATCTCATTCATGAATAACTGGTATAAATTCTCATCTGTTCCCATTGGCTACGAGAAGCTTGTTTAATGAGTGCTTACAGAATTTATGAAAAGACCTCCCGAGCCAAGAGACTCCTAGTGGTCAGCATGGTAACAGGTTCACCCAGCAGTATCTTATCAATGAATCAATGATATACGTGATGCTAAGCACTGTGCTTGGTGCTTGGTGCCTGGGATACATCAGCCTACAAAAAGATGACTGGCTGCTCTCACTATTCTTGCATAATAGTAGAGGAGTTCATGCATCTAGGTGAAGACTGCTAATGATGTTATGAACAAATGCATGGTGGGATGGATAATGTAAGGTAGTCTCTTGCCATCTGAAAGGATACTCAAAGGATTGGCAAATCCTACTAGTAGTAGGGCATGCTGTGAGGCTATTACCACTAGTGTGAGGTCAGCAAGTCAAGTGGGGAATCTCCACTTGGATTTTGAATAGTAGTCTGTCGATCTGAAGGTCAGGATAGAATAAAAAAAGCAAGAGGAGCAAGAAATTGTCTGTGATGAATAATCTTCCTGACCATTTGGTTGGGTTTATAATCATCATGGAAGCAAACGTATGAGCATGTGTGTGAGAGTTTCTAGAGTTATTTAACTGTGGTGGAGAGATTCACTATAAGTGTCAATGGCACTGTACCATGGGCTGAGGTCCTGAACTGAATGAAAAATTAGCTGATAGCCTGAATCTGTCTCTCTGCTTCCTGACTATGGGTGCAATGTAGCCAGCTGCTTCAGTTCTTACTGACATCCCTTCCTTAATATGATGGATGGTATTTCCCAACTGTGTGTCAAAATGAACCCTTTCTTCTTTAAGTCACTTTCATTAGATATTTTGTCATAGCAACAATAAAAGTAACTAATGCTCTCCATTCTTTGCCCGTCATTCTTTCTCTATGAGATTATGTTTGACCCTGTTGCATGCCTCAGACATCAGACTCTAGGTTATTTAACCATTAGATTCTGGCTTGTGCTAGAAGCTCCCATGAGTGAGAGTAATGCGAGGGTCTTAGGCTTCCTGCCTACAGATGTTGAATGTATGGAAGGCTTCTTCGGTGTTTTGTTTTGAGTCTTTTACTCATGGTACTAAGCTGCTAATAAATTCCTTGGCTCTCCAGATTGTGGATGGAAACCATGGAACGATCAGGCCTTGGTCACAGAGCAAACAAATGAATATATCCATTTTATAATATGTTTTGTATTAGCTGTTTCCCTGAAGAACCTTGACAAATACATTGTGAGTATGAGAAACTGATAAGTACATGAGAATACAGGGTATTACAGACAGAACATTGTGCTGCAGTAAATGAATAGGAAGGCCTGAGTACCTATCCTTGAGCTGTGACATAAGCATTGAAGGGACTGAAGAATGTGATTGCGCTGATTACTAAGGGAAATGCATGACAGCCATGTATTGCTTCCAGCAGATGATAAAAGTGAATAGCTTGGCTGTGATGCTCATAGAAAGGAAGATGGACAAGGAGGCTGAAGCAGAGAGAACAAGGTGACAGTGAATTATATCTACAAAGCAACACAGCTACTGCATTGGGTGGATCATAAATAGTTCAGAAACAGAAGTGAATAGGCATGTCAGGAGGCTAAGACAGAATGATATGGGGGTGGGGATGATGCTCTTTTCTAAGCAGACTGAAGATAGGGAGAAGACCTCCTGCCAATGAGACCTTGACTTCAAACACAAGGAGTGATGGATGAAGCTGACCCAAGAATTTTGGCTCAAATATCTGGCAGGATGAACTCCAATTAACTAAAGTTGAAAAAATAAGATGAATTTTGGTGGAGAGTCCGTCTATATCCACTGCAAGTATTTTATTTCAGTCTGCTGTTTGTTTTCTCAATATTTCATGATCATATTTTTGAGAGCAGATATTTTTAATTTCAATGGAGACTAGCTTGTTAACCATTTCAGTCAAGAACAAAGGGAAATGAATGCATGCAAGCTCACTTATTTCAGCTTATCTTCTCATCTTCATGCAGTCTATGATTCCCCTGCCTAGGGAATGATGCCACCTAGAGTAGGGTGAGTTTTTCCACATCTCTTATTCTTTTCAGACAACCACTCACAGCTGTGCTGACAGGCCTACTGAACAAAGACAATTCCTCATTAAAACTCTCTTTTCAAGATCATGTTTTAGGATTTTATCTAGTGAGTTATTGTTATTCCCCAAATATTTCAGCTTCCCCCCCTTGAACTAGGAGTTTCAGAGATTAGAATTTGATATCTTGTTTTATGATAAGTTTGAGTTATCCTTTGTGAAGGGTATAAGGTTTGTCTCACATAGTTGTGTTGAGAGGCTCAGTTTTGGTAGCACCAATTGCTGAAGAGTGTCTTTGATTCTTTGTGTTTTCTTTGCTCTTTTGTTAAAGATCAGAGAGATGGTTATGTTTGTTAGCTTTGTCTACTTGTTGCAACCCAGAATCATTTGGAAAGAGAGTTTTAATGAGGGATTGTCTATTTTCAGAGGCATGTCAGAACAGGTGTGAGTGGTTGTCCTATGTGAATGAGTAGATGTGGAAAAACTCAGGCTACTCTAGGTGGCATCATTCCCTAGGCAGGGGAATTGTGGAATGTATGAAAATAGAGAGGATAACCTGACTATGAGCAAGAAAACAAGTGAGCTTGTATGCATTCCTGTCTCTCTGTTCTTGACTGTGGATATAGTATGACTAGCTGTTTGAAGTTCTTGCCTTGAATTCCCTACCATAATAGACTGTAATTTGAGATTATAAGATGAGATAAATCCCATTCTCTCATAAGCTGCTTTTGATCAGTGTATTAGTCAGGGTTGTCTAGAGGAACAGAACTGATATATATATATATATATATATATATATATATATATATACATATATATATAAATTTATTAGAATGTTTCAAAAATGGTGGTCCAGTTAGTCCAACAATGTCTACCAACAGAAGGTCTAAGTATCCAGTAGTTGTTCAGTCCATGAGGCTATGTCTCAGTTGGTCTTCCATACACTCTGGGATCCTATAGAAGTAGGCTGTAATGTCAGTGAAGAAATGGACTTGCTATAAGAGTGAGAGGAAGGAAGCAAAGAGTGTGACCTTCTTTCTTCTATGTCATTTATATAGGCTGCCAGCAGAAGGTGTGGCCTAAATTAAAGGATTGTCCCACTTCAAAAGATCCATATTAAAACTGGGTTTTTCCACTTCAAATAGTCTAATAGAGAAAACTTGGTCACAGATGTGCCTAGTCATTAGGGTTTTAGTTAATTCCAGTACAGTCAACTTGACAACTAAGAATAGTCATCAGTCACAGTCAGGTTATTTTATCTCGGCAACAGAAATGAAGTCAGGACACTACTGACATCGTCATTTCTGAGCCCTCTGTTCCATTTATGTATTTCTTCTTTAGCTAATACTCCGCTGGCTTTGATGGCTGTTGTTTACGGTAAGCGCAGGCATAATATTGTCAGTACTTCAGATCATCTTTCAAGATTGAATCAGTATTCTGAGTCATTTACCTCCCCATATAAACGTCAGAGTGCTTGTAAATATCCCCCAGACATTGAGTTGGGAATGCATTGACTCTCTTCATTATAGTAGTTCAAACCAAAATTCTAACAAAGTTAAATCTTGTTATCTGAAGATGCTCCATTTCTTCTTCATCCACTGAGTTAATGCTTTGGTTTTTTTAATCAGTTGGTAGCTTTACTAATATAGCTATTATGCGTACTTTGTTAGATTTATATGTAACCATTTCATTTTCATAGTACTAACATAAAAAGTGTCATATCTTTGACTTCAACTTCTACTGGCTTGCTGTTTGTGTGTGAGAAAGCAGTGTTATGTTAACCTTGTACCCTGAATACTTACTATCATGTCTTATTAATTCCAGGACACTTTTGTTGATTCTTTTTTTATTCCGAATAAAGTCATGATGACATATACAAAGTTCATTTCATTTCCTTTTCCTGATATATGTGTTTTATTTCCTTTTCATGTCTGACCACATGACTATGTCAAGATGATGTTACAAACAATGATATGTAAGGTATTGTTGATTTACTCCTGACCTTAGATGGGAAAATTCCAGTTTTTGAATGTTATCCATGAGACTAGGGGACATTTGTAGAAGGTGTTGGTAGAAAGTTCCCATTTATTCCTAATTTATTGAGAGTTTCCTCCATGAGTGGCTATTATACACCTTGTTAAGTCTCTCTCCTTTAGTTGATATAGTCGTGTGATTTTTTTCCATATTTAGACTGTTGACATAGTAGTACATTATAGTATATTTATTTTTAAATGTTCAAGTAGCCTTCCAAGATCTAAAGTAAGTTCTACTTCAACTTGGTATGTAATTATTTTTTGTGCATGTCTATATTTAATTTCTATTGTTCTTTTGAGGATATTTGCATCTGTGTTCATGAAAGATAGTGGCCTATGACTTCCATTTTTATCCATAACTTTATCTGGCTTTGTTCTTAGAGCAATGTTGGCCTTATTGTATAGGTAAAAAGGGACTTAAATCTGGAGTAGATTTCAGTTAATAATTATTGCTTTATAGGGGCTGTTACCTCTTGTATCAATAAAGAACCAAATGGCTAAGGAGGAAGCTCAGTGGCAAGGCACTTGGTTAGCATGCCAAATATTTTGGTTTTCATAAAAGCCTGAATAGCTCTTCTATTGAGTTCTGTCATTCACTCACCAGTGTTCTTCCCTGCCTTCTGTGTGTCTAATCTGGCTCAATTTTCTGCTTCCTGAGGATTTTATCAATTCCCATAGGGTACACACTCAGGTCCCGATTGCTCTATCTTGATTTGTCTGAATTATCTCTTTATTTTTCATGGGTGCTTTCGCAGGGCAGAGGATCTTCAGTTAGTAGAACAATCTATCTTACTCAGAACCTCATTTATCTCAGTGTTCTCTCCTTTGCTTGCTCAGATACAAAGAATTTTATTATATAATATAGTTTTTACCTTTGTTCACTTGCATGTCAGGTATTTTAGTTTCTCCTTCTGGGCCCTCTCAATGTTTTTCTTTGCTTTTGATGATCTGAAATTGGAATATATGTAGATTAATTTGAGGGCTTATTTAGGCTGGTTGATGTTGTTCCTAAATGTGGGGTATTGTATCCAACATTATCTTGGGGTGAATTTTAATTATATTCAACTGTTACTTCTGTTGATTTTGTTCTTTGAATTTCTATTAGTCATACATAATAGCTATTCTAGCCCTCCTGCCATTTTTGGATGGTCTGTCCCTATTAAAACCTTGATCTTTAGCATTTGTGTTTGATTGCTTCTCAGAACTTCAATTTCTCCAATCACGCTATTCATCCATGCTTGCAAGATTTCAAGCTGTTCTCTTAACATCCTTAGCATGTTAGCCACATTGGCTCTAAATTCCTGTACAGACAGCAATCCCAGTGTCTCCGGCAGCTCTGACTCTTGCCTTGAAGCTTATTTTTTTGCAAGATGATTTTTGTTTTGTTTTTGCCTTTTATTTCATTTACTAACTTCCTTATGCATATTTGCTTAAAATCTTGGTATAGTGCAAATAGAAGAGGGTCTTCCATGATGCAGTGGGAAGAGGAGGAAGGTGTGAGTCCAGTGGATGTTGCTGGTTGGGATTGGGTAATGATGCGGGCTTGCTCCTAGACTGTGATCGTCTTTAGTGCTCCTCAGCTATTCCTTCTCTTCTTGTGAGGATGAGAGAGCAAGAGCTAACCCAAGTTGTGTATTTCCCTCTCTTAGGTTGGTTATTCTCCGACAGAGAGATTCTCCAGATTGTGGGTTTTGCTAGGAAGGCAAAATATTCTGGTTTGTTACAAAGTGGCTAATGTTTGATCATTTCTTCCCTACCCTGGAATATGGGTGATTTTTGCTCAGTATCTCCTGTGTAACCATTGAAAGCAAAACTGTTCCCTTGCACCAGTGGCCCTGTGACTATGTGTCTTACAAGATGCTAGCTCTCATACTTACCCACACTGGTCCTCCAGCAATCCCTTACCCATACCTGCCCATGGAGGCGTAAGCCCTGGTAAGCTGGGATTCTGAGGGCAGCCATTTGTCCTTTGATCTCACTTCTCTGATTAGGCTGGGAAAATTTGCTGAGTTTTAATTTGCTTATATTTTCAGTTGTTATAGAATAAAGTGTGTGTGTGTGTGTGTGTGTGTGTGTGTGTGTGTGTGTGTGTGTAAGGTAGAGGGATTTAAATGAGTGACTTCCACACATAATTTCAGTAACAGATGACCCCATCCTCAGCTTGAGACTGTCCAATCATGGAAAGTGGACTGAAAATAGAGTCTCAGGACAAGAGGCTGGGAAGCCTCTATAGAGCCTGTGCTCTTACTCTACCCTGTTGATTCATCCCAAATGCTGTTGTTGTGGTATTGTAAGGGACATCAATATAAGTTCAGTCTTTCCAGACATTCTGGCCAAAGGAATTGCCTTCTTGCCTCTTTACTCATTCCAGAGAGGGATAGAAAATTAAACAGTGACTCATTAATTTTACTAATAATGTGAAGATAACATAACTCAATTCTTCTGGTTTACTGATAGGCCATCCTCTAATTAGAAAAGAAATTTTTCCCACTGGTTTAAAAGGCACAAACATAGCCATTTATTAGCAGGACATGACCATTTTATCAAGCATTGAAATGAGATCACTGAAGCATGCTGCTTACTGGAAGTTGTTTCATCTTCGGGCCCAAGGCCATCTGGTTCCTGTGTTTCATTTCTCAAGAGAACACCAACTGGTATAGCATAGTGGTAAAAGAGCAAAATGGTACCATGGTCATGGTTTACCCATCCAATTATTTCTATCTAGTGCAGAAGCCCTGAAGAAGGGCTCCCAATTTGAAAAATCATTAGTAGACAAGATGTTAAGCCCTTTTAAACTGAGAAATTGGAATTTTCTGCTGAAATTTCCACTGAAACCTGAACTAGCCAGAGTGGGAGTTTGTCTCTCTGGAAGAATTTTCACACTGTTCAGACAAATCAGAGTACCTTGGAAGAAATCTAAGGCAACTATGGGGCAACAGTGGGCAGGACCACTCCTTGACCAAGACTGCTCAGTCATGCATGCCTCTTGTCCTCTATTAAAACTTCAACTTATGTCAGGACTCCAATGATGGACTTGGGGTAACTAGACCTCTTTGCTCCTTGTCCCCAAGCAGCCACATGCAATATATCTCCTTTCTCTGGTTTTCATTATGTCTTAGTTAGGGTGCTACTGCTGTGAACAGACACCATGTTGAAGGCAACTCTTATATGGACAACATTTAATTGGCTTACAGGTTCAGAGGTTCAGTCCATTATCATCAAGGTGGGAACATGGCAGCATCCAGGAAGGCATGGTGCAGGAGGAGCTGAGAGTTCTACATCTTCATCTGAAGACTGCTAGCAGAATACTGGCTTCCAAGCAGCTAGGATGATGGTCTTAAAACCCACACCCACGGTGACACTCCTACTTCAACAAAGCCATACCTTCTAATAATAGTGCCAACCCCCAGGCCAAGCATATACAAAGCATCACACACTGTGATTTGTCTCTTTATTTGGCCTGCTAAGGATGGATAGACTAGCCTGGATCATTGGCTGCCAGGGCCCAGGCTCTGACCCTAATATCTCCAATAGATATCCAAAATATACAAAGAATTCAGAGAGCCAAATAACCCTACTAAAAATGGGGTACAGAGCTAAACAAAGAATTCACAGTGGAGGAACATTGAATGGCTGATAAGCACCTACGGAAATGTTCAATATTCATAGTCATCAGGGAAATGCAAATCAAAACAATCCTGAGATTCCACTTCACACCAATCAGAATGGCTAAGATCAAAAACTCAGGCAACAGCAGATGCTGATGAGGATGTGAAGAAAAAGAAACACTCTTTCATTGTTGGTGGGATTGCAAACTGGTACAACCATTCTGGAAATCAGTCTGGAGGTTCCTCAGAAAATTGGACATTGCACTACCTGAGGACCCAGCTATACCTCTCCTGGGCATATACCCAAAAGATACCCCAATATACAACAAAGACACATGCTCCACTATGTTCATAACAGCCTTATTTATAATAGCCAGAAGCTGAAAAGAATCCAGATGTCCCTCAACAGAGAAATGAATAAAAATAATGTGGTATATCTACACAATGGAGTACTACCCAGCTATCAAAAACAATGACTTCATGAAATTCATAGGCAAATGGATGGAACTAGAAAATATCATCCTGAGTGAGGTAACCCAATCACCGAAAAACACACATGGTATGCACTCATTGATAAGTGGATATTAGCCCAAATGCTTGAATTACCCAAGATGCACAGACCACATGAAACTCATGAAGGATGACCAAAATGCAGATACTTCACTCCTTCTTTAAAAGGGAACAAAAGTATCCATAGGAGGTGATAGGGAGACAAAGTTTAGTGCAGAGACTGAAGGAATAGCCATTCAGAGCCTGCCCCACATGTGGCCCATTCATATACAGCCACCAAAACTAGACAAGATGGATGAAGCTAAGAAGTGCAGCTGACAGGAACCAGATACAGATCTCTCCTGAGAGACACAGCCAGAACATGTCAAAAACAGAGGGGAATGCTAGCACCAAACCACTGAACTGAGAATGGGACCCCTGTTGGAGGAATTAGAGAAAGGACTGAAAGAGCTGAAGGGGCTTGTGACCCCGTAAGAAAGAATGCGAACCAACCAGAGCTTCCAGGGACTAAGCCACTACCCAAAGTTTGTACATGGACTGACCCTGGGCTCCAACTCCATAGGTAGCAGTGAATAGCCTTGTTGGGGCACCAGTGGAAGGAGAAGCCCTTGGTCCTGCCAAGGCTGGACCACCAGTGCAGGTGATTGTTTGTGGGGGTAATGGGGATTGGTTGGGGAGGGGAACACCCATATAAAAGGGGAGGGAGAAGGGCTAGGGGGCTGATGGACAGGAAACCGGGAAAGGGAATAACATTTGAAATGTAAATAAGAAATACCCAATTTAATAAAGATGGAAGAAAAAAAATCCTCTTGGGTCTGTGATGATCATTTTCATATTTCACCTTACCTGCTTCTCTGAGTCCTTGTACAACCAGATCTTCCCCAAAGTCCTCCAAGGTTCTCGCATACAAATTTGAAGCAAACATACCAACTTGAACTAGATCTCAAAGCCAGGAACCTGATCAAGAAATCTTAACTGGCCACTGTGAGCCAGCATCTAGCCTGGTCCACTCACTTCTGGCCACAATAGCCACACGGTCTCCTGTCAAATAAACATGGCTTAAAGGCATTCCTCATGAATGGCTGTGGAGGTCACAAGGGACAGGATAATGGTGGTATAACAAGATTCTCACAAAGTGCACAGAGCAACCTATAGTTCCGGCAGGGCAGGAAGTTGCATCTTTCTCTATAGAATGCTTAGCTCAGTCAAGAGTCATCAGGGCATACCTACGAGTGGGCTCCAAATTAATCCCACTGCTCTGTATGGTAACAGATTATCACCCACTCCCTCACATTCGTTATGGGTCTTTGGTTTCTCTTCGGCTGCCTTTTTTCTTCCCTCTCTGGAAGCAGATGTGCCCTGTGAAAATGAGGTTTGATACAGCATTGTCTTTGGTTTGTCTCCAGATGTGGCCAATTTAACGTCTCAGTCATAGGATGGCAAACAAATGCATTCCAGGGAGGAATTAAGTGATGGCATTTAAGTCTTAATTGCTGCTTAGAATGATATCCTTTTTTAATACTTGATTCAAGTAAATGGACTTATAGTTCTCCAAGTTTAACTTAAAAGAGCTGTGGAGCTAACAAGACAATAATTAGCCTCTATAGCATTTCGTGAAATGAAAATAAATGTAGTTGTGCAGCCTTTTTATATTCGAAAAGTGTGACTACTAGATATTTAGTCCTAGCATAGTTTATATCTTCTCTCCCACATAACTACCGATGTGCAAAATCTCTTTCTTAACGAAACATGAAAACCCTGAACACATCTGTCATGCTGGATCCCCCACAACCACACAGCAAAAGAATCTTGAATTAGTGAAGCACAAAATTAGCCTGGTTTTTCCTTGTGCGCTCTGGTGCCCGAGTAGCTCCTCTCAAATTGTAATTCCATTTATTTAAAGGGGGTGCTTGCAGGAGTTTCTACTGTGCCATGTAAAATTTTGTAAGTCCCTGCTAAAGGGCTTGTGTGAAGAGAATCCGTGCTCCCTGAAGATGCAAAGAGCTGCTGGCTGCAGGAAGTAAAAGCAAAGACGGTGCAGCTTGGAAAAACTCCTAAAGGCAGGCAGGTACCGAATGAAGTGGATGAGATGGTTCTACATGTGAAGCATTAGCCCTGTGCTGACTTTTCCTCCATTCATCCATCCACCCATCCACCCATCCACCCATCCACCCATCCACCCATCCCTCTCTCTATCCAGCCATATATCTGTACATCCATCTATCCATTTGTCCCCATTCTCATATATCTTCCCATCTATCCATTCACCCACCCATCCATACATCCACACATTTAACCCTCCTCCCACCCTCTCACACATTTATCCACTTATCCTCCCATCCATCCATCACCCATCCATTCTTCTATTCAGCTACACAACTTTCCATCCAAACATCCTTCCATCCAGACATCCTCTAACCTAACCACCATCCATCCATCTGTCTACCCATCAACCCATCTATGCTGTACTCAGAGTCTAACATTATTATAGCTCTGACCAATCAGCAAAAAACAAGGATCAGAGGCGATCAGAGGCGATAATGCCAAGAAACCTATACCTAAAGGCTCTCTGTCAGTCATTTTAATAGGACATGAAGTAGTGGCTTATTAAAAAGCTATTCAGGGTTTGTTTGAGTAATTTTAAATAGGCATAGTGTGGGAAGGCTGCTAAGGCTGGTCCAACAGTTGCCTAAATGGGCTCTGAGGACAAGGACCATAAGTAAGAAGAAACAAAACAAAACAACAACAAGCAAACAAAAACAAGCAATCAAACCAAGGAAACAAGGAAAGGAATGAGCATCATAGAAAGCACAGCTACCTAGAGGAAGATACAGAGATGGACTTCATAAGACCAAGCCATCCTCATGTTCCATTACCTTCTAGAATCTTTATTTTCTACCTTTTTTAAATAATGCCTAGCAACAATTATTTGAAACATCCAGACTTTCATTGTGTTCTATAGTCTTTTGTGACCTCATACAGTACAGGCTGGGCTGTAGTTCAATGTGTAGCTAAAGATGACTTTGAACTCTTGGCCCTCGTGACTCCACCTCCAAAGTGCTGAGATTCAGGAATGCATCCCTGTGCCAGGCAAGTACTCTACAAACCGAGCTTCCCCTTAACCTATACTATAGTCTAATGACTGCCAGAAACAGAAACCACAGTCAGCAATTAATGAACATGGATCAGGTACTCTGCCTGGGCCTTATGTGTGTACTATCTCACTCTCAGCCGTATACCCTCATATACAGGATTACTGAGAGTCAAGCCAGTGAAGTCACCTGGGAAAGGGAACAGAATAAGCAACTGTTGTAGAGAGAAGTGGATCAAACACCAATAGATAACCAAACAAATTTAATTATTGCTACAAAGCAAACTTTGGTTCTTTGCAGAAGGTAGAGAGCAAGGACACCTGACCACCATGGCTTCTACCTTTCAGCTAATGCAAGGGGACATGGCTGTTTCTCATTGGCTGAGTTTCAACTCGAAGTCTACACTCCGAGGCTACTTTGAGGGAGGTACAAAAAGAGAACAAACGAGGAGTGGGGAGGGCCAGAACTGTTAGCTATTCTTAGAAATGGTGGCAATCTATCAGGATTTCCAACACTAGGACCTTCAAGAAAGGGTGTGAAACATGGTCAAAAAGGTATGTCTTAGCATAGAGGCTGGGTGAGCCAAAGGGAAAACAGGCAAAACAATGTTTACATATTTGAAAGACTGAATCTTTCAAAGTGACCAAGTACTTCTCACATGACAGACAATGCCAGAGTCCTTCTGTGACTTTTACACAAGGCTGAAGTTACATTCAGTGTTCATTTTTCTCTATATTTCGTTTTAGCAATGGTTTCACTTATTATTTGTTTTCTAATGCCAGGGATAGAACCCAGAGCCTTTTATGTGCTAGGCCATCAGTCTTCATGAGATCTAGCCTAAGCCTTCTTGGAAGCTGTAGACTACTGATTCTGACTATAGCACTGAATGCTCACAAAAAGATGTGCTTATCATGGACCTTACAAACCCCGGTGTTGCTCTTTTCTTCTCACCAAACAGCTCCATCTCTCTCATTCTGAATCCACAGGATGTGACTTATAGATTCCTCTCCTTGCTAGTCTTGGGTCTCCCAGTCCATATCAACCAGAAGCCTCTCTAACTCTCTCACTGTGGTCAGTGGTCACCTGAAGAGAACATAGTCTCAGGATGTGATCTGGGGGGCACAGAGTGGAGCAGGGACCTCTGAATCTTGGCAAGCATCCACTACCATTATCACACTTGGAAGTCAGATTCTTGTGCAAATTAAAATTCAGCATACATATGTAAATAGGCCTGGATTTTGACCTTCATGGTTTCCTCCTTTGGTTTTAGATGGCATAGATCCAGGAGAATACAAATACTTTTGCTAGGAAGAATCTCCTAGTTGTAAGCTGGTGAGTCCCTTCCAGCAAATTCTAGTCGACCCTGCTGGCAAAATAACCACATTACTTGAAGAGATAGAAATGTAGGTGACAGATGTAAGAGCTGTCATTTATCCTGGGTCAATTTGACTTCAGTGCACATAGGAGGAGCTACTTGGCTGTTTTATGCAGTGTACTCTGAAAATGTGGTCAATGTTTTCTGTCCAAGTCACTGATAAATAGCAGTGATGGCCCATGTGACAGCTCCCTGTGCTTCTGTGCTTCACCCAATATCAGGCTCTTTCTGGGACCCCCTTGTCTTTTCAAGAGTTCATAAAAGATTGGACAGTTCAGTAAAAAATTCTTGCCATACCAACTGGCAAGTTCCATACCTAGACTTCCAAAAATAAGACACTAGGAATAAAGCCCCGAAGACATTTGTTGGACAGAAGGCATCTGACCCTTCTTAAAAGTTAATGGGTGGATTACCATTCTGGGGCGAGCAGTACCAAAATCAAAAGACACAGCCCTGATCAGATATTGGTTTTAGATGATGTCATCCCAGTGTCAGACAATTATTTAAGCATCATTTCCCCTTGGGACGTAAGCGTAACTGATCATAGTTAACACTGAAATTGTACTTATATCACACTGTCCCTTCAAGTCTCCCCTGTTGCTCTCTTTTCTCTCATATCACTGCAAGTCTGAGAGGGATTATTTCCCCCAGAATGGCAATGAAACAACTGAAACACAGAAATGATCATTGTAATTTTTAAAAACCTAATAGTGGCAACAGTAAGAAGATTAGGCCGGCTCAAAAGAAAAGAGGAATTACCCTGAGTTTAGAGCAATGCAGAATAAGAGAAGCTATGAGCCAGGCCTGCTGGCATGTGCCTGTCAATTCAGAATATGGGGAGAGGTGGGAGGAAAATTAGTATGATTATAAGGCTATATTTGGGTCCATAGTGAGTTTGAGACTAGCATGGGCTACATGTATCCTGATCTTTAAAGAAACCCAAGTAGTAGGAGCAAGTACTGCTTTTGTAGAGGACTCAAGTTCAGTTCTCAGGTCCTGGGTCAGGCACTCACAACCACCTGTAACTTGAGCTCCAGGAGATCCATTACCCACTACCCTCTTCTGAACTCTTCATGCACCTACACTCGTGTACACACACACACACACACACACACACACACACACACACACACACCCCATAATTAATTAAAACTAAAAGTCTTAAAAAAAAAAGCAAACAACCAAATAAATAAATGTAAAACTAGGATATTGTCTTAGTCAAGGTTTGTATTCCTGAGCAAAACATCATGACCAAGAAGCAAGTTGGGGATGAAAGGGTTTTTCAGCTTACACCTCCACATTGCTGTTTATCACTAAAAGAAGTCAGGATAGGAACTCACACAGGGCAGGAACTTGGAGACAGAAGTTGATGCAGAGACCATGGAGAATGCTGCTTGCTGCTTACTGCTTCCCTTGACTTGCTCAACTTGCTTCCTTATACAACCCAAGACTACCAGCCCAGTGATAGTACCACCCACAAGGGGCCCTCCCTCCTTGATCATGAATTGAGAAAATGCCTTACAGCTGAATCTCATGGGGGCACTTCCTCAAGGGAGGCTCCTATCTCCATAACTCCAGCTTGTGTCAAATTGACACATGAAACCAGTCAGTAAAGTTATAAAAAGTGTCTATTTTGGCACTAACCTTATTACTGTTTCTACCTTGACACTTTATAAGCTTGTCTGAGGAAGCTCAGACTCTTTACCTCTAGTTCTATTATCTCAGAGTATGGACTCCAGCAGAAAGGGACCCCATAAATGGCCTCATTTTAAGCACACAAGAGATCACTTCTTTGGATGAGAGGTACATACTTCATAAATGTCTCTGAGTTAGTTACAAGAAATATATCAAGGAGAGCAGTTAAATTTAGAACAACATACTTCTGGAACTGAAACTGAATTCAAATCTCTTAAAATGATCTGGTTTGTAAATGCTTCTAGGTCCTATTCCCCATTTTATAAATGGAAGACATGGAGGTAGAAGATATCCATGGCACAAGACTTCCTAGCATTTCCATCTTAATTAGGGTTTCTATTACTATGATAAAACATCATGGTGATAAACAATTCGGGGAGAAAAGGGCTTATTTCATCTTCCGACTTTTAGGCCACCTCCAAATGTTCGGGGAAGGAACTCAAACAAAGCCAGGAACCTGGAGGCAGGAGCTGATGCTGAAGTCATGCGGGAGTGCTGCTCACTGGCTTGCTCCTTATGGTTTGAACAGTCTGCCTTCTTAGAGAACCTAGGACCCACAGCCAAGAGTTGGACCCACCCACATTGGTCATTGCTCTCCATCAATTATTGATTAAGAAAAGGCATTGCAGGCTTGCCTACTGCCTGATCTAAAAGAGGTATTTCCTTAATTGAGGTTTCCTCCTTTCAGATGATTCTAGTTTGTGGCAAATTAACAAAAATACCAGTCAACATACAATACCAGTTACCCAAATAAGAAAAAGGAACCAAACAGAAAACAAACAAAACAAAAAAAAAAAAAACCCAAAAAAACAAAACAAACAAACAAACAAACAAAAACCACCACCACCTCCATCTCCACCACCACCACCACCACCAACAACAACAACAAACACACACACACACACACACACACACACACACACACACACACACACACACACACACACACCTTCAGATTAAAGAGTATCTCAAGTGCCTTCCCAGAGACTCTGTTATTTTTCTCCCAGTTATTTACTTATTCACTGTACATGCCAGTCACCGAGCCCCCCCCCACACAGTCTCTCTCCCCATTCCCCTTCTCCTCTGGGAGGGTAAAAGTCCCCCCTGGGTATTCTCCCTCGCTGGCGTATCAAGTCTCTACAGGGTTAGGCCCTCTTGTGTCTCCTCACATCCTTCATCCTGAACCTCCTTTCTCCTTCCTATCCCCTCCCCTCCCCAGTCCCTTCCTTCTCTCTGCTTCCTATGAATGTTTTATGCCCCCTTCTAAGTGAGATTCAAACATCTTAACTTGAGCCTTCCTTCCTGTATTGGTTTCTTGGGTCTGTGGAGCAGAGCATGTTTATCCTGTACTTCATAGGTGATATCCACTTATAAATGAGTACGTAACCATACGTGTCCTTTTGGGTCTGGGTTAATGCATTCAGAATGATATTTTCTAGATCCATCCATTTGCCTGCAAACCTCATGATGTCCTTGTTTCTAATAGCTGAGTAGTATTCTGTTGTGAAAAGGAACCACATTTTCTGTACCAGTTCCTTGGTTGAGGGCATCTGTGTTGACTCCAGTTTCTTGGTACAATAAATAAAGCTGCTGTCAACATAATGGAGCATGTGTCCTTGCAGTATGATGAAGCGTCTTGCGGGTATATGTCCAGGAGTGGGTCTTCGCAACACTATTTCTAATTTTCTGATAAACCACCAGATTGATTTCCAGAGTGGTTGTACAAGTTTGCACTCCTACCAACAAAGGAAGAATGTCCATATTTTCACCAGTATATGCTGCCACTTGAGACTTTAATCTTCGCAATTCATCAGTTCCCTGATGACTAAGGACATTGAACATTTCTTTACGTGCTTCTTGGCCATTCATGAGTCCTCTGTTGAGACTTCTGTTTAGCTCTGTGCCCCACTTTTTGATTGGGTTACTTGGTTTGTTGCTGTCTTATTTCATGAGTACTTATATATTTTGGATATTAGCCCTCTATGAGATGTAGAGTTAGTAAAGAAATTTTCCTAGTCTATACACTATTGTTTTCTCTTCCTCACAGTGTCCCATTGCCTTACAGGAGCTTTGTACTTTCATGAGGTCCCATTTATTAATTGTTGACTGGAGCATTGGTGTTCTGTTCAGGAAATTGTCTCCTGTCCCAATGCATTCAAGGCTATTTCTAAGTTTTTCTTCTATAAGATTTAGTATATCCAGTTTTATGCTGAGGTCTTTGATCCACATGGACTTGAATTTTGTGCAGGGAATGAATACTGATTTATTTACATTCTTCTGCATGCAGATATACAGTTAGACCAGAACCCTTTGTTGATGATGTTTTTCCCTTATATGTTTTTGGCTTCTTTGTCAAAAATAAAATTTCCTAGGTATGTGAGTTTATTTATGGGTCTTCAATTCAATTCCATTGATCAACCTATCTGTTTCTATATCTATATCATGCAGTTTTTATTACTATTATTTTGTAGTACAGCTTGAGATCAGAGGTGGTGATACCTCCAGAAGTTCTTTTATTGTTCATGGTTGCTTTAGTTATCCTAGGTTTTTTTGTTTTTCCACATGAAATTGAGAATTGCTCTTTCCATATCTGTGAAGAATTGTGTTGGAATTTTGATGGGAATTGCATTAAATCTGCAGATTGCTTTTGGTCATATGGCCATTTTCACTGCATTAATCCTATTGATCGATGAGCATTCGAGATCTTTCCATCTTCTGATACTATCTTCAATTTCTTTTTTCAGAAACTCAAAGTTCTTCTTATACAGTTCTTCTTATATTTGCTTGGTTAGAGTCACAGCAAGATAGATTATATTATTTGTGGCTATTGTGAAGGCTGTTGTTCCCCAAATTTCTTCCTCAGCTCACTTATTATTTGTATCAAGGAAGGGTACTGATTTTTTTTAGTCAACTTTGTATTCAACCACTTTGTTGAAGATGTTTGTCAACTGTAGGAGTTCTTTGGTAGAATTTTGGGGGTGGCTTATATATACTATCATATAATATGCAAATAGTGATACTTTGATTTTTTATTTTCCAATTTGCTTTACCTTTTTTTGTTGTCTTATTGCCCTAGATAGAACTTCAAGTACTATATTAAATACATAGGGAGAGAGTGGGCTGACTTTTCTTGTCTCTGATTTTAGTGGAATTGCTTTAAGTTTCTCTACATTTAATTTGATGTTGGCTGTTGGCTTCCTGTATATTGGTTTTATTATGTTTAGGTATGGGCCTTATGTTCCTGAACTCTCCAAGACTTTTAACACGAAAGAGCATTGGATTTTGTCAAAGGCTTTTCCAGCATCTAATAAGATGATCATGTGATTTATTTTTCAGTTTATTTATATGGTGGATTACACTGTTGGATTTAGTATATTGAACCATCCCTGCGTCCATGAGATAAAGCCTACTTGGTCATGGTGAGTGATGTTTTTTGATGTGTTCTTGGATTCAGTTTGTGAGTATTTTATTATTTTTGCATGGAAGTTCATAAGTGAAATTGGTCTGAGATTCTCTTTCAATTCTCTTTCTTTTTTTGAGTCTTTGTGTGGTTTTGGAATCAGGGTGACTGTGGCTTCATTGAATGATTTTAGCAGTGTTTCATCTGTTTCTATGTTGTGGAATAGTTTGAGGAGTATTGGTATTAGTTCTTCTTTGAAAGTCTGGTTGAATTCTGCACTAACACCATCTGGCCTTAGCTCTTTTGGTTGGGATGCTTTTAATAACTTCTAATTTCTTAGAGGTTATAGGACTGTATGTATAGTTTACCTTATCTTGATTTAACTTCAGTAAGTGGTATCTGTCTAGAAAATCATCTATTTCATTCAATTTTCCAATTTTGTTGAATTCAGGCTTTTGAAGTAAAACCTAATGATATTTTGAAATTCCTCAGTGTCTGTTGTTATATCTCCTATTCATTTCTGTTTTGTTTAATTGGATACTATCTCTTTTTCTTGTTGTTGTTGTTGTTGGGTTGGTTTTTTGTTTTGTTTTGTTTAGTTTTTTTGGTTTTTGAGGTTTTTGTTTGTTTTTTATTTTGGGGGTTGTTTGTTTTTGTTTTTGTTTTTTGTTTGTTTGTTTGTTGTTGTTTGTTTTTGTTAGTTCAGCTATAGTTTGTCTATCTTGTTGATCTTTTCAAAGAGCCAGCTCTGGATTTTGTTGACTCTTTGTATTGTTTTCTTTGTTTCTAATTGATTTCAAACCAGAGTTTGGTTATTTCTGCTATCTATTCCTCTTGGGTATGCTTGCTTCTTTTTGTTCTAGAGTTTTCATGTATGAATTTAAATTGTTAGTATGAAAAGTCTGCAATTTAAATATGGAGGCACTTAGTGCTGTGAACAGTCTCTTAGTATAACTTTCACTGTACTCCAGAAGTTTGGGTATATTATACTATCATTTTCCTTGAATTCTAGAAAATCTTTGATTTCTTGCTTTATTTCTTTGACCCAGTAGTCATTGAGTAGGCCCTTCTGGCAGTTGTAATTCTTATAGGTCTGCCTTTATATGCTACTTGGCCCTTTCCCCTTGTAGCTTTTAATATTCTTTCTTTGTTATGTACATTTTTTGTGTTTTGATTATTACGTGGCTGGAGGATTCTCTTTTCTGGTCCTATCTATTTGGTGTTATATAAGCTTCTGGTATATTTATATACATCTTTTATTTTAAATTAGGGACATTTTCTTCTATGATTTTACTGAAGGTATTTTCTGGACATTTGAGCTGGGAATCTTCTCCTTCTATTCCTATTTATTTTTAGGTTTGGTCTTTTTATAGCATCCCAAATTTCCTGGATGTTTTGTGTTAAAACCTTCATAGATTTGGGATTTTCTTTGACCGATGTACCAATTTCTTCTATTGTAACATCTATGCCTGAGATTTTCTCTTCCATCTCTTGTATTCTGTTGGTAATGCTTTCATCTATAGATCCTGTTCTCTTTCCTAGGCTTTCCATTTTCAGGGTTCCCTCCATTTGTGTTTTATTTATTGTTTCTATTTCTACTTTCAAATCTTGAATAGTTTTATTCGTTTCCTTCACCTGTTTGTATTTTCCTGTTTCTTTTTTCTCTACCTGATTGAGTCTATTTTCTTGTATTTCTTTAAGGAATTTATTTATTTCCTCTTTAAAGATTTTTTATCATCTTCATAAGATGAGGTTTAAGGTCATTGTCTTGTTCTTCATGTGTGTTACTATATCCAGAGCTTGCTACAGTAGGAGAGTTGAGTTCTGATGGTGCCACATTGAACCTTGCTTGTCAATTATGTTCCTGTGCTTGCATTTAGCTATCTGTTTGTCTCTGATGTTGGGAAGCCTCTGGGACTGGTTGTCCTGGTTAGCAGTAGGCCCCATGGAATGCAGGCAGAGCTGTGGGCTGGGGAGTGGAATGTGGATTAATTCAAAGGTAGAGGTATGGACCTGAAAGTATGGGGCCCACCTCTGGGCTTCTGGGTTTGCCAGGGGCCCAGGAAGCGGTGGTCTGGGATGTGGGTATCTCACCTGGTAGTCCTGAATGGTGACAGGCCTCCTGGAAGGCAGGGAGAGCTGTGGACCAGGGAGTGGAATGCAGGTCCGAGATTGCCCTAGGCCCCCTTTGTCCATCTAAGTCTGGAGAACTACATTTGGTTAGGACTTCATTGACTGTCAGAAATGAGTGGAATTCTAAAGCATAAACTCTCTGTTATTCTCAAGGAAGGACAAAACACAGCACACACACACACACACACACACACACACACACACACACACACACACCACATAAACCAAAACCAAAACCAAAACAAACACCACCACCACCACCACTAACAACAACAACAACAACAGAACAAACAAACAAACAAAAAACTCTTCTAGTTCTAATCTTTGAAATACAATCATAGAAATATCTGGACCCTAAATTTGTACTAAGTGGATTTAAACTGCATGTGTCAGGTTCTGTGTTTATCACTTGACTTGCACAAGCTTCTGTTTTGCTGTTAAAAAGCCTATGATGTGGGCCTTTTGTTATCTGTACTTTTTGGCAAAGATATCAAAGCACAGAGGCTTGCTAAATTTTCTAGAGAGAAGTAAAACTTAAGTCAGAATTAGGACAAAGGTCTAACTTGGAATTTCTAGTCTACATGTTTACATGTGTGTGTCTGTGTATATGCTACATATGTGTGAGAATCCTGGAGAGAGTATAAAATTCCCTAGAGCTAGAATTACATCTGATCATGAGCTGCTGACATATATGCTGGGATGGACCTTGTATCCTCTGAAAGAGTTCTTTTAACTACTGTGCCACCATTTCAGGCCCATTTAGCATGACATCAATCCAATTAAAGAGTGAGAAGAGGTATGTGAGACCATGAAAGGCACCCTGGTTAATGGTTGAGTAGGTTTGAAACCCCGATGACCCTGAAAAGGACATAAGGCATTTCGCCTGGCTCCCAGGAAACCAGGCCAGTCACTAGCCTCAGTCCTCCATAGAATTGTGGTCATCAGTCACATAAGGGCAACACCCCAAGCCCCTCCATAGGTAGAGGATGTGACCACAGGTCACTAGGCTCAAGACAGATCTCCATTATAATAAGGTGCCTAAAGGCCTAGAGGCTTAGCAAATAACTTTTCTTTCCCAGACACTCTTCTCTGTAAGAGGTATTTAATCTCAGGCCCATCCTGAAAAGTAGGGTATGGTTTTATTCATCCACCTTCTGCCATGACAATAAATGTCTTAAAGCCATAGACTGTCTCTTTTCATTGGGATCCAGAGTAGAGTCAAAGAGAAGGGCTTCATCTACAGAACCACTTTCTAATCTCCTGTAGAAGGCCTCCCTGCTCCCAGCCACTGCCACCAACCCATGAGCCTACACTCATCAAGCCAAAGACTATCCCTGTGAGACCAGCCGAAGCTTCTCCATTTTTCCCCCTTGGCCCTGGCTAGATCCAGCCCATGGACCCCCAACTCCATTCTCAGCCCTTTCATGGCTTCTAGTGGCACGTGAGCCTGAAAATCCAATGCCTCCGGCCTCCTTGCAGGCCCAGGGATGGCTAAGCCAGCTCTGTCTGTGTCCCCTGCTTCAGACTGTGCTTTCCCACCCCCAAGTGTTGTCCTGTGGCTTCTTTATAGCCTGACAGGAACCTGGAAATGGCTGTTGTGTAAGCATGGTCAAACTTCCCACGAGCTGCCTCCCCAAGCAGCCTGAGCCCTGTGGCAAAGCAGACACGGGATCCCCCAATAACCCTATAACTAGTGCCAGTTATAAACTTACAGTACTGTTTTTTTTGTGTGTGTGTATGTGTGTGTGTGTGTGTGTGTGTGTATGTGTGTGTGTATACACCATACTTGTTTATGTTTGTGCATGTTAATGTGAATTTGTGTGTATGTATGTGTGTAAAATGTATATATGTATATAATCTTTGTGTCTGTGTGTGAGTAGGCAAGTATGTATGCGTGTATGAATGAGTAGGTATATGAGTGTGTGTATGTGTGTGTGTGTAGGTGAGTATGTGTATTGTATTAGTATGTGAATGTACATGTATGTGAGTGTGTGAGGGAGGTGTATATCTGTTTGTGTTTGTGTGTATGGGTGTTTTTGCTTTTCTGTGCTTTCATAGGGTGTGGGGCAGAGAAATAGAGGAAGATGATGAAAACCAGACCCCCTAAGGAATTTCACTATTATTCTTAAGAATGCAATCTACAATGTGGTTATAAGAGAGGTAAGGCCTTTTGTTTAGCTCTGTTTCTGTTGGAAGTTAACTGTTTTCAATAATTGAAAAAATCCTGACCAATGCAGGGCTTGCCGTACCCTTTAGAGAAAAACAGTTCTGCTGCCATAGGCCATCCCCTAAAGACAGCAGGATCAGACCCTGCTCTGAGAGCTCACAGGTGCGTGATTCAGGATCACAACCTTCTAGCCCAGGTACCGGAAGGCCTTGGATACCAGGAAGACACCCAGATTCCTCTTCCGTTTCCATCATCTGCTTACATTCTGCACCCATGCTTACAAATATGCAATTCAGAAAGCCTCTGAGAAAAGGAAGAAATGAACTAAAGTGCATGAGAAACTGCCGTCATAACCAGAGAAGTGGAATTCCAGCTGCCGTAGATATGTAGTGTTCTGTCATGGCATCACTGAGGCAGGGACTCTATCTTTAGGACAACAGGCATTGTGGAGAAGCCTCAGTAGTTTTCAATTATCACAATGAGCATAAAAGCAGGACTGGCCATGCGTGTCTGATGTAATTATAAATAGATTGCATGCTAGAGCCTAGCACTCTATTAGGAGACATGAGTTTCATCAGAGGAGAAATGGGGTGTAAATATGAAATCAGAGAAGTTAAATAAAAGCCGAGGCCTTATAATATGACTTGGAAGGGACACGTGAATGGCAATTATTTTTTTTCACTGTTCTTGATTTCTGAGCTCTGCCTACCAGAAAAGCTGTGGCAAGATAATAATCTGCCCAGAAGCATCTACTCCTATACCGTAGCTCTACATAGAATGGTCTAATTGAAATAAACCAATGTTCTCCAAAACATGCTTGATTCTAAGTTTGGAATAGGAAATGTATTAATGTAAGAGGACCCTAGACTTTCTTGTCAATTGAGAAAGTAAATGATGATCACTTACAATATGTATTGTATCACCCTCAGGAACCAACGTGATGAGGCTTAATGTATGGGACACTGTAAGAGTAACTCCAAGGACCAGAAAACAAGACAAATTTAAAAATCCTAATGGGCTAAATGCTTACGTTCATAATAAAATCAAGCAATAACACATAAGAAAAATTCACTGGTCAGCACTGACAGCTGAGAGAGAACAAAGTTTAACAGTTTAAAAATGGTAAATGGAATGAAAGAATTCAGCAACCCTAATTTTGTCCATATATAATTTGTAATTTTTAATATATATGTATACACACAGATACTTATGTATATACAACTCATGATAGCTAATGGATAAAAGATTGTGAAAATCACTTTTTAATCTGAGCCAGATGATACAGAGTAGACACTGTGCCTATTCTGATGAAACTAAGGCTTTAATTCTACATCAGAGAGAAAGGGCAAGAGGAGGATGCATGGTAAAAAATATACAGAAAATGTTACCTAAGTTCTTTAGAAACATCACAGGGGAAAAGTAAGAGACCAAGGGAGAGACTATATATAGGTAAAGGATGCCAAAATACACAGCAATAAATTAATTGCTTATACATTCAATATATGTATATTTTGATAACTTGAGAAGCACAGAAATCAAGAGGAAGCTCGCTGTTTTTCCTGGCACCAGTTCAGTTCTTCCATTGCGTCCTCCTTACTTGTGAAGTCACTCCCAGATCTCTGCCAGTTCTGGTTCCAAATGCAAGTCTACGTTTGTCAGTTACTGTGTGTTTCCCAGCTGCTTTCCCTTTGACAGGGCATGAGAAGGTATCCGTAGTCCACGTTCAACTGCTTCCAGCAACTCCAAGCTGCTCGGCTCATGCTCTTGACTCAGCAAGTATTTGTTGACTCCATAAAGAGTGAATGACCAGGCCAATAGACATAGGGCTGAGAACAGTGACTGAGAGCTAGAAGTCATAAAACCACTGGTCATTATTGTAATCATGCTGCTACTGTTTCTCTGATGTAAGAGCCCCAGAATAGAAGAACATTCAGCTTAAATAAAAAAGGGTAGAGGATGTAAGGGAAAATTTCAGCCATGCTCTAGACTCGAGAGAGAGCTGGGGACGGTGTGAACATGAAGTCTGAGGCAGACTCCCCATCCACCCACCAAAGCCATGTCTGAGGGCACCTGCAATCTGATGTATGGAGGACCACACAGAGCATGTGCAGCTGTGCACCCACTGTGCGTGACTTTCTCAGACTCCAGGCTTCTCTGGTCAGAAATTTAAGCAGAATGGCACTGTGACAGAAACACAGTGTTGTTTTTTTTTTCCCCTCAGGGAGCCTAAACTGTCATTGGGCAGTCCCTTCCAAGTTTGCAGTGAGTGAGCAGAGAAACTCGAAAAGCACTGAGTTCTGTTAATGAAGACTCATTCAAAAACACCAGCTGCAAATGAACATGAGCTTGCTCCAAAAGCCTTCGGAGCCTGTGGCATTATGGGTTGACCTATAGTTTCATAATAACTGGCATTTCACCAAAGTTCACCCCTGCTATGAGGCATGGAAAAAAATGAAAGCAACAAATGAAACCCCCAGCGCCTATGCCCTAGGCTTCTGAGGAAGGGACTGAAAAAGATTTCCATTCTAACAATGGCAGTTGGGCTTAGGCTGGATTAAGAGCTAGCCAGGGCTGGTGGGAAGCACCTGTGTATCTTGCAGGGTGTGGAGGGTTAAAGATGACTGATTGACAAGTGGGACAGTGACTGAGAGGTTGTGGAAACTTTAGGAGGTGGATCCCAACCTGAGGAAGGGTGTCACTGGAGTGGAGGGAAGGATTGCAGAGAGAATCAGTTGGCTTTAATCTAGACCGAGACCTGATGCACACGTGGGACATGTTTGACACTGTGCTGTCCTACCATGATGGGCTGTTTCCTCTCAAGCCATGAGCCAAGAGATATTTCCCTCCCTTTAGCAATTTTGGCCACAGTGGTGAAAAAAATTGTGATCTGGCATCTGTTAAAAAGTTTTGGCTTTCTTTTACTTTTGATCTTGGAAATAAGGAATGGTTTGCACGGACCTTATAAAACATTCAAGGTAGTTGTTCTTAAATTTTTAAGTCTGTTTTCCTTTGAGACTCCAGTGATAAATGTAGACCTTTCTCAGAAACAAATTTGAATATAAATAACAAGTTTCTGTGGTTACCTCTAGGGTGTTCATAGAATTCTGGGAACTTGCATAGAGGCACGCATGTAACAACAACCATTGGCTATGGAGCTGTGACCTGGAGTGTGTGTCTGTGTGTGTGTGTGTGTGTGTGTGTGTGTGTGTGTGTGTGTGTGTGTGTGTGTGATATATGTACATATGTGTGTGCAGATGTGCACACCGCACACCTGTGCACACAGAGAAGCCAGAGGAGGACACCAGATGTTCTGCTGTATCACTCTGTGCCTTGGTTCCTGATCCAGGATTATTCATTGAACCTGGAGCTAGACTGGTAGCCAACAAGCCCCAGTGATCCTCCTGCCTCTGGTTCTCACAGTGTTGGCGTCACTGGATTCTATTACCACATCCGTCATTTGATGGGAGCGTTGGGGGTTGAACTCAGATCCTTATCCTTGCACAGCAAATGGCTCTTACACTCTGAGCCATCTCCCCCACTTCAGTGGCTGTTTGTTGTAATTATATTCAATGTTGATTGAAAACAACCCTTGTGTAAAGTAAATAAAAACTGCAGAGTTGGCATTACACCATGAGAAGGAAAGATTATAACTGGTTCAAAGCATACCGCTAGACTATCGATATGGTTTAATGATAATTATTAAAGATGTCAAGAGTGAATGTGATGTAGATACAGTGTGTTAGTGCATGAAATTACCAAATACATAAAAATGGAGACAAAAAGAAGAGCTCAGATGAGAGAAACCTGAAATACATTGTAAGTATCTGCTGAGAAGATACTGTGTCTCCGTGGCTATGGAATTCACACACCTGCCTGAAAAACAAAAACAAACAAATAAACAAACAAACAAACAGAACTTTCAAAGGCCAGCAAGATGGCTCAGTGGGTAAAGGCACCGCTGCAAGTCTGATTGTCTGGGTTCAACTTTCCAGGACCCATGTAGCATAAAGAAAGAAAGAACTTACTCCTACAAATCTTCCTCTGACCTGTATATTTATGCTGTGGCACACATACTACCCCCACATAATAAATATAATATAATGGAGATTAATAATTTAAAGTTTTGTGTATGTTTATATATATGGCAGAAAATAATAACACACTTGCAATATTTATTACAGTACTGACTTTAGCACAGGAATAGAGAGGACACAATCATTGTAAGATATGATATGGAGAGGTTTAAACATGAAGCTCTCATCATAGAAAAGGAAGAACAAAACAGACAAGATGCAACATTCCGCACTGGCTGTCTAGGTGGTTGGTAGAGTTAATACTGTGCTAAGGTCTCTCAACTATCTACGCTCATACATCAAAGCAAAGTGCTTTGATTGTAAAATTACATATTGCCCAACTCATGAGGACATCAAGGTAAGTTAATGAAAAGGTAAAATGACTTCCCAAACTGTAAATATCACGAAACATTTTTAGAATATAAGCATCCCAATGTAATGTGATCTCATTTAAATTCAACCCCAAAGGGTAAGGAAGCAGGGTTAGCACACTTTTATAACGGGACCTGTGCATATAAGAATGACCATACACTCCACATTTTCAGTTCCATCTTAAAAAAAAAACAAGAAAAATTATTTGATTTTTAAATTATGTGTATATCTTTGTGGGTATGTGTGTGCATATGAGTACAGTGTCTATGGAGATGAGAGGGTATTGCATGCCCCAGACCTGAAGTTTTGAATAGGTGTGAGCTGTAGGTTGCAGATATGGGGAACCAAACACTCAGGTCAGATCCTGTACAAGTGCAGCAAGTGCTCTAAAGACTGTGCCATCTCTCCAGTCCCTTCTTTTCATAAGAGCCACCACACTCCTCAGATTCTTGGAGTTTTTGCAAAGCACCTTGGGAAGCCTTGAGGTGAAGGGAATGTTGTAAGAAAATACCCTAGTCTACCCACATGAACACCCTTTCTGTTATATTTAATATATTATCTATCTATCTATCTATCTATCTATCTATCTATCTATCTATCTATCCATCTATCCATCTATCCATCTGTGTTTGTTGGCAGTGTGTGAACATGTACTGACAGTTGTGTTGAGGTCATATACCTTGTGGGAATGGTTGTTGTTGTTTTCCTTCTACAATGTGGGCCCTCCATATTGAATTTGGGTCTTTACAATTAGCAGCCAAGGCATTTTTTCCTGCTGAGTCATATTGCTGGACCCTTATCAACAAAATGGATCATAGACCAATTGCCGACCACAAGAACTCTGTCTCCAGAATTAGTGAGAGAAGCTTGTTACTTTTTTGATGCCTTTTCATCTTTGTTCATGTGACCAGAGAGTCCTGTTCCGACACACACACAGTGGGTAGAGTGCTACTGAGATGACCCTTGACAACACTTTCTGCTTAGGTTGAGGAGACCATATCCAGACCTGGGAGTTCAGCCACATTGTATAGGAATCATGCAGACCCAGTCTCAAAATTCAACCAGTCCTGAGACTCAGGTGCTCCCTCCACAGAAAGTTCCTTACTTGTGACAAGCTCTAGACTTGTCATAGTGCATGTAAATTAGAAACTTCCAGAAACCCTTTTGCTAGGTTGAGAGACTAAGTTTTCTTGAGACAATGGAATTTGAGAGGCATGGGAGTGTGGAGCTACCACAGAGGTCAGCAATGATCTTCCATACAAGTTTGCATGAAGCCTCCACAAAACCAGTAGACACTTCAATGGAAAAACATGATGGTCCTGATAATGAACCCCTGGATCTCATGGTGCCTTGACTATTCAGGGGAATTAAACAGGTGATCCCTTTATTGATTGCTGTGAATATACAGAGATACCTGGGTATTTTTTTTAATTAAAATAAACAAGAGTCAAGTATCTTTCCTCACTTCAATTGATGGGAAACTACTGTCGTGCGTAAATTCCATCCTTGGATTGTCCCTCAGCTTCCCAGAAGGTTCTGTGCTGCATAAACAACACTTTTGTTCCCAGTCTGAGACTAATTCTCATCCATAGCTAGGACGATGGAACTGTGCCCTTCTTCTCCCTGCCCATTTCCTGTCCAGATTTTCTTGTACACCAAGAAGGCACATCTAAACCATAAGCTTTTTCCCTTATCTATAAAATAATTGTGTGCTTTTGTGTATGACTGTGTTCAGGAGGGTGCACATACTTGAGTTCAAGAGTGTCTTCCTTGGACACTCTGCCTCCTTATTTTGGAAACAGGGTCTCTCATTGGTTTAGAACTCATTGACTTGACTTGTCAGGTCTTTCAGGGTCAGTGGTCCTTTTGGTTCCACCTTCTCAGCACTTGCACTAGAAACACATTAAAAACAAGAACACAAAAACAAACAAGCAGACAAACAAACAAACAAACCTGGGTTCTGGAAGATCTCAATTCCAAGCTTGTATGGCAAACATTTTACTGACAGCCATTTTCCCAGCTCCCACAAAACAAAGCTTAATCTGGATATATCAAAATGACGAGTTCTGCTATTTTTGAGTAATTGTTAGAATTAAAGCTAAATCATCTTTCAGGAGCTGTACTCAAGTTGATGCAGATTTTATAGAGCAGCAGGAATGATAGATACATTCCATTTACACAAAAAGGGCACAGGCACAAGTATCCTGGAGACAGTTGCAAAGCCTATTCCCCTCATTTTTCATCAAATGGGAACAGCTGCTGAGAGGCTCGCAAACATCTAGGGCAGGACAAGAAAAACCTCACAAAGGAACTGTCCTCAGGAAGTGTGTGAGCCAAGAGCCTTGGAAAATCACCGTGGAGAATAATAAAGCTGGTAAATTCTAAAAAGGGAGGCTGAGTTCCGGAAAAGAGGAGAGCCCAGGATTGCAAAGAGATGACAGCAGGTCTTAGCCTCCAGATGTCCTCACTCATTCAGATTTTTTTCTTGCCAGTTTCACACGTGGCATTAAGATGAACTATTGAGAAAGTCCTTAGGCTACTGCCACACTAACACACACACACACACACACACACACACACACACACACATGTACACTTACATGCACATTCACATGCACACACAGAGTCTACTCGACTCAGGTTATTCATGATAGACCAAATTAAGATTTCATAATGCCCAATCAAGAGAATCAGTGAGTTTCTACTGGGGTAACTAATCGGAATGTGGGTAAAGGGTCACTTATAGGATAAGGAATGACTCAGAAGCAGTTGTCTCAACAGAAAGTCTATTGCAACAAAGCAGACAGCTAATGAAAGCAACAATTCTGGAACTTTATGTACAACTTGCAGGAATCCGAACAGCTTGAAGAATCTTTTCTCAGCACCTTTGCCAATCAGTACCCTCCTCCCACCAGCCATTTTCTCCTTTCATATACCTGGGAGGAACCTTCTAGAGTCTTCTAAATTTCTAAGTTCTCAGGCATGTGTACTTCGTTTACCTCCTGAGTGCCTTGATTCTCCTCCACCATTCTGTAAGGAATGTTTCAGTTTTGAGGAAACTGCCACACAATGCCATGTGTTCCAAGAAATGGGAAGGAAAACTCAACAATCATTATTCTTAAATTTCTCACTTAATCTATCAAAATGTGGGCCAGTTGTTCAACTATTCAACCATATATGTATGTGTGTGTGTATGTGTATATATCTATATAAAATTGTATATATATATATGTGTGTGTGTGCATGCATGTGTTTGTGTATATGTATATGATGTATATGATGAATATGTATATGCATATGCATATGTATAAAATTTGTATTTACATATTATATATAATGTACAGTATATGTATATGTATATTTATCGAACACTTGAATATCCTGGATGAGGTGCCATGTGGAATGAGCCATGTATGCTATCCAGGCAGAAGTTGTGGAGGTGGACAGGAAGTAGATGATGCCTGTGTTCAAGAAGTCTACAGATTCTAAGGAAATTCCTCCACCACATGTTTAAGCAAGGTTAAGTAACAATAAATATGGGGCTGTGTTCTAATTCATTCTTTCTAGTAGAGTCACTGGAAACATCTTTGTCCACAGAACATAGGAGACCACAGTGTTCTGAAGCACTTGAAAATTTTATGTCCAGGTGAAGGGGTGAGATGAGGCATTAATCTCATGTGCCATTATGTCATATTTTTTATAGTTGTTCAATTGCAACAATTAATTCTCCTAACTCTCTACTTTTTGCAAAGCTTTCTTTAATTCTCCCCTGCAGATATCATCCTCCTTATGAGCTCTTACAATACATTACTAAAATATATTTTGGATGTACTCAACTCCTGAGGGAAGGCTTATCAACCATGACAGTAAACATATTTCATATTAATCACTTGACAGGTCATCCTAAAGCAAGAGAGCCATGTACATCAAGTGAATCTCACTCCCTTCCAGTTTTCCATGTCCAACTGAGTCTCCTGTAGAGTCTTCGTGTTCACCATTCAAATCAGTTGCTATTATTAATAGAAAATGAATCTTAAAGAATAAGTGTGGAGAATGGAATTTTATAATGAGAAAGAACTAGAAAGGATCTAATTAGCCAATATCACACTGGAGCTTGTATCACATAAAGTATAATACAATAAGTAAAAGAACATTTTAAGTCAAAAAGAAAAGAGAAAAAGAAAGAAAATGAACAGCTATTTACAACTATAGTTTGTTCACCAATGATCCCACCTGAAATTTTAAGGAATTCTGACAGCATGGCCTGTGTAGGAATGTGGAAGGTTTTTCAATAATGGGGGTTCAGCCAACTATCAAGAGTGCTGAGCTAAGTAGCAAAGAAGGAAGAGGACTAAGCTTTAATGACTCCTAAAGTGCTACTAGCAAGGAAAGATTGGATATCAGTATATGTCCAATGTGTGTCTTTTTTATGATATTGCATTGAATTTCAACCGTAAAATTAAATTTAACATGCTCGGTGTTCTGGTTAGCTTTAATTGTCACCATGACACAGTCTACTTATTATATTCTACTTTCTTGTGTTTATCATATGTCTTAAAAACTTCTTTTCTAATGAGAAGCAGATACGGAGTAAATCTAACTAGGAGGACAGGAGGGGAGGAACTTGGAGGAACAAAGAGAGGAAAAACTGTAATCAGGTTATATGATGTGATATAAGATAAAAGAATATATTTTCCACAGAAGAGGCAAAAAGGAAAGAAGATTTGCCTAGGTCATATTGGCCTATGGACATGTCTGTAGGGCATTGTTTTGGTTATTAATTAATACCCAGCCCACTGTGGGTAGCTCCAGATTATGCAGATTCAACCCAGGTTGTATTGGAAAGCTAGGTGAGCAGGAACCTGTGATCCAGCAAGCAGTGCTCCTTCATGATGTTTTCCTTGAAGTGTTTGCTTACATTTCTACCCTGACGTCCCACAGTGCTGTACTGCAACTAGGAAGTGTGAAACAACCAACCCTTTCTCTCCTTCGTTGCTTTTGGTCAGCATGTTTTATCACAGCAACAGGACTGAAACTAGAACACTTAGTTATTTATAACCCATCAGGAATACCCTCCAAGCCCGTGGCAAGCCTACCTGGAGCATTTCCCCTTAGACTGAAGCATGTTTTAATGATGGCAGTGGCCAAGTCAAATGCCTAAGATTGCCCTCGAAGGAAACATCTTAAGTGACAATTTCAATTTATTTTGTTTTACTTGGTCTCTGGCAGAATTAGCACATGCTAACTTACACGCAGAAAGGAAGAGAGAAGAATACAACAGGGTCCATTTAGACCCCATTCAAAACAGAAGAGCATCAGGAGACATGCTCAGTGGATTGTTAAATGCTCATCTGGGTTTGCTCTAAATGAGAGGTAAGATCTCAAGCAGGCTCTCCCAGATTGCAATCTGCTGTCCTAGTTTTCTTTTATTGCTGAGATAAATACCATGGCTAAAAGGAACTTGGAAACAAAAGGGGTTATTTCATCTTGCACTTCCAGGTAATGATCTACCACTGAGGGAAATCGGGCCAAGAACCTGGAGCCTAGGCCATAAAGGAATGTTCTTTGCTAGCTAGCTCTCCATGACTGGTTAAATTTGCTTTCATAAAAGGGCCAGAGAGATGGCTTAGTGAGAGATTACTTGCTGCCAAGACTGACAATCTGAATTAAATGCCTGGGACCTCCAGTGAGGAAAGAGTGAATAGACTTCTGATGTTCTCTGACCTCCAGACACATACTGGTACATGTGTAAAATCCCTCTGTGACATGTAGCTACACACACAAAATAAATGTGTTAAGTTAAAAAAAATGATACCAAATGGATTTCACCCCCACAGATATAGTATAGTACAAACATTAAATTTAGTAAGAATAGAACACCAAAGTCTAGTTTAAATGTGTATTCCTGCTGTGGTCATGGAAAAGAAAATTTATCTTCCATGAGGAATCCTCAGAGTGAATTTGTAATGGGAACAACAATATTGCCATGTGCCACACTGTGGAGAGAAAGAGTAGGAAGCATTACCATGACTCCGAGGAGTGTGGATTTTCTGTTAGAGATCTGAGGAGAGTAGTATGAAGCAGACATTGCTAGCTGCTTGCTGAGTTTTCTTCTGCTGATGGAGCCCGTGCACCATGAGCTTGTGTTTCCTTCCTTGTAGTCACAGAAAAGTCTCAGCTAGAAAAAACAAAACTCTTAGAGGATTGACCTGCTGTCTGTTCAGAAACTCACTAAAAAAGGACAGTCACCATAGCCAGATCCCCAGAAGCAGGAACTCTGGAATCCTGGGCATTCTCCTTTCCATGTACACCCATGTACAGAATCCCCAGGCCATGATTCTGGGTGTTCTGTTCTATAGCTACACAAGTTGGATCATCTTAGGCCATCTTCATAATAAATTGACTGTTATGTGTGGAACCAGGCATACCTATAAATTTTCTATTGATTTTTCAACAAAGAGGCCAAGTTCACTGGGGAAACGACAAGAGTTTCAACAAATAGCACCATAAAAAATTTGATGGCCCTATGCAAAAGAAGCCCTAAATAGTGAAAACACACACCAGCCATATTTCACACTATATATTAAAAAGGATTACAAACTTAAAATAAGCCAAACCATTAGTAATATGACTTCAGGGAAAGTGAAAGAGACCAAATAGTTGTAGCCTTGAGTTTGGGTCATATTAGTATGAATGAAAAGAAGAAATAAATCAGTAAACTAAACATCAAAACCCAGATTTCACATTTGAAAAGACACTGATGAAAAATATGCTAATGTGGACTCCAGATTGGGAGGAAATACTTAAAAGATAACAGAAAGGGCCAGAGAGATGGCTCAGTCATATAAGTCTAGGCTCACAGCCAAAATTATAAGAGCATTGCTGTTCTTGTTGAAGATCAGAGCTATGTTTCTAGAACCCAAGTTGAATGGCTCACAACTACCTATGATCCTGTTCTCCAGGGGTTCAGCTCCCTCTTCTGGCTTCTTCAACCAACTGCACTCATGCACAAATGTCCACACACATGGACACACATACAGTCTCAGAAAAAAGCACACACACACACACACACACACACACACACACACACAAATGGAGTGAGCATGAGGAGAAAGGAAGGCAGAGGCAGAGAGAATAAAATTTTAAAATTAAGACAGTGGAAGAGTGGAAAACCTCACACACTTGACTTGAGCATGATAGAAAGAGGTTTGTTCTTGTCCTAAACACTAACATAGGGAATAATCATTCCACTCCTGTGTACTTGCTGACAAAAAATGAAAACCTATTTTCCCTCAAATCTGTGTACACATATCCACGATAGCCATTTTTTTCTTCTGTGAGAGAGGGTCTCACTGTGTATGCCTAGCTGATTGGAATTTGCTATGTAGCCCACATTTGGCTCAAAATCATAGCAATCCAATTGCTGCTGCCTCCTGAGATCTGGGATTGAATATATGTGTCACCACTGGTCCATAATAGCTTTTGCTTGTTAGAGACCTAGACTGCCAGTGAGTCACATGTTCAAGGACACAGGAGACTTGAATACATCGAAGTAAACCCATATACATTCACACCAAATGTGTCACTGTCATCCTAGCTGTCTTTATAAAGTATTAGAGGTTGACCAGAAGATTTTTCATGCTGATGACTTAGCACAAAAATGGTATGAAGTTTTGTTTTAAAAGATTTAAAAAAATATTTACACTCTGGTGTCTGTTGAGTATATGTGCACATGTGTCTGTGGGTGCCCCTGGAAACTAGAAGAGGACACTGAATCCCCTGGAGCAGGAGTTACATTTGTTTGTGAGTTGTCTGCTTAAGGGTGCTGGGAAACAAACTCAGGTCTTCTTCAAGAGAAGTAAGCACTCTTAACTCCTGAGCCATCTCAGAAGACCCTGCAAATGAATATTTTTAACAACATAGATGATTCTTTAGAAAAAATATGTCAAATAAAAGAATCCAGAAATGCCTTCCCCCAAAGTGTATATACTTTATAGTTGAAAGAACAAACAAATACCCTATGAAAGAAAGCAAATCAATGGCGTCCTTGACTGGTAGGTGGGCAAGGGCAGGAATGATAAGGTCATGTTTAGCGGACAAGTTCTTTGTCTTGGCTCAGGAAGTAGAGGCTGTTAACTATGTTACAACTCCATGCATAACCCGCATTTCACACTTATGATTTGTTATTGCTCAAGTCTACTAAAATTTCAAACAACATAGGTAAAAAAAATCTCATTGAAAGATTTTTTTTTTTGGTGTGGTACAAATGAATATGATATCAAGTAAACCAGGTTGCATGGGTAATTCAGCTATGTGAGGTTAGAGGGAAATTGGCATTGTTCATTTTAATATCTTCTCACCATATAATCTTTTTCTCTCAATGCATTATATACTTACACCTCTTTCCATTGAACTACGTGTGTCTGATGTCATGAGATTATAAAAACTTGCACTCTGGAATGCAGTTAAGTTGTTTCCTTAGTGTACTTAGCAATTTTTGAAAGAATGAATGGAGTGGCACCAAAATTCAGTAACTGATGGAAAGATAGAAAGGGCTTCTGGTTCTAGCCATTCAGTAAACTAATGGTAGTTGTTAAGAATGCATCCCTCTCTCGATCTTCATTTTAATCTTTGTGAGAATCTGTGTACTTCCCAGAATGAATGGAAATTGCCTCCTTTAATGAATGAACTTGGAATTCAAGAGGTCATGGATGGTAACGATGGTAGAGTCCTGGGAACCCAAGCCTGGCCATTAAGGCTAAAGTCTTGCATACTTAAACCACAGTGTGTGTGTGTGTGTTTGTATGTGTGAGTTTGTACATGTGACTGCAATGGCCCCACAGGCCAGAAGAGGGCATAGAGGGCATAGAATCCTCGGGAACTGGAGTTACAGGTGGTTGTGAGACATCTGATGTGGGTGCTGGAACTCAAACTAGGGTCCTTTGCAAGAGCAGTTTGTGCTCTTAACTACTGAGCCATTCCTTCAGCACCAAGATGCTATTTTAAATCATCTTCATCATCTCACTCCTGGGCACTGAATGCACCGTGGAAATACAGCCTGTTTTGCCAGGAGTCAAGCCTATACCCTCTGTTTCAGGAATGTCAAGCCCACTTACACCCTCCGAGAAGCCAGTAATCTGTTCTCTTTTTTTTGTGTTTGTTTGTTTTTATTTTATTAACTTGAGTATTTCTTATTTACATTTTGAGTGTTATTCCCTTTCCCGGTTTCTGGGCAAACATCCCCCTAATCCCTCCCCCTCTCCTTCTTTATGGGTGTTCCCCTCCCCATCCTCCCCCCATTGCCGCCCTCCCCCCAACAATCACGTTCACTGGGGGTTCAGTCTTAGCAGGACCAACACACCTACAATTTGCGGTTTAGGGTTAAAGGAACCGAAAGGATAATGGGAGGGTGGTGACAGTAGTGAAATTGGTCCTGGGCCCTGAGTGGCCTTCCCGCTTGCTTGTCTTTATAAGTCACTGCCCAAAAATAAAAGTTGAGAGCTTGATCAGACCATAGACTTGCTCTCCTTCTTTGTGCCTCCTGTCCCCTATTTTTTCATCCCCTCCCAGGTCTCTGCTGAATTCCCGCAGGTTGGGTCACAGTTTGTTATTTGTCTGTTTCTCTACTTCTGTTCCTGTGTCCTACCCTCAGAGATTTTGGCTTAATGGGTCTAGAATATTGGGTATCTATTCTGTTCAAGTTTGTGTCACTTGTTTATCTGCCTCAGGTTACAGAGTTGTATTACCTCAGACCATCATCTCTTAGAAGCAAACATCACCTTTTTGAAAAAGTATTTGAACATATTGCTACACACCATTTAGGATATCCCACAACCTAGACCTCACTTGACAGAGGAGCTTCCCCAGTAAATGACTGTAGTCCATGCCTGGGGTCATGAAAAGAAGCAATGAGCACAATGCATCTAGTGCTAGTGAACAAAAGAGTAGGGAAAGATGAGGAATGTATGTCAAAAAGCCACTGGAGACAATTCAGTAAGACTCCTACCGGAAGCCTCAAAATAATGAGAGTAATACATTATAGCCATGTCCAAGATAGGAAGCCCTGACTATATACTGACCAAAATGAAGGAATACATCAATAAATACAGAAAGGTGTGGGCCTTTTTAACAAAAAGAATGACAATAAAATTAGAATGTTGTAAAACTATTAAGTTGGTAATTTAAATAACAAAAATGAGCAAGGCTGGCTAAAATGAGGACATTGTGAGGAAAGTTTTATAAGAACTGGATATTGACATAGCCTCAGGATCCTGCCTCACAAATTACTCATTAATTATGGAAGTGAAAATAGAAATGTTCATGTCCAGAGTCCTTGTTTATACACACGTGTTTTTACTGCAAGAAAGTATCAGCCATTGTAATAGGGTCCAGTAATCCTGGAACTTGGTTCCCTTCATTCACACGGGTCATCTCTTTTCAGGCTAGCAAACTCACTCTGAAAATACCCTTCTCTTTGGGAAGCCATGCTGGTTGACGTCTCTTCCTTAGAGAGCACTCACACATGCCTGTGACACACATTTCTCTCCCAAAACTCAGGTCCCCCTGTCCATGTCCCCCTGGAAAACAAGTGCTTCTTAGTGTCTCTCCTGGCTGCAGTTTTTCACATGTTATAAGCGTGCAATATAACTGATGACAAATGGTTAAATGGATGCCCTTCATTAAGAAAAATATTGACACCAAACGTTGTATACATCTTTGTAGAGGAAAAGACAGCAGCTCAATTACATTACTGCTGTGACTTTTTATTTAGTATGTACCATAAAAAGATATTTTATATGCATGCCCTATATAGATGTTAACAGAACTCTGAAATTTGTTGCCTTCTGGCAGACAAATAATTACTTTTCCTTTTATAATATCTAAGGAGAGTGACTTGAAACAAGACTAGAGTTCTGCTGGGTTAGCATGAATTGTCTTTACACACATACCTGCATATTTAAAGTGTGCTTCAAATGATGAATTGCGGTACTGTATCTGGGGTGATTTACCCTGCAGAAGAGAGAATACAAGGGGGGCGGTTAAGAGGAGGCTCCTGGAAGCTGCATAGACCATGTGGCCACATGTAAGAAAAGATGAGAGGAAACAGGAAAGACCTGAAGACAGAGAGAACCAAAGGAGATACTGGAGAGAATACCTTGGGCTTCCTGTGAATGACTAGGAGACTCACGATGAATGAATTCAAACAAGACTCAGTGCTAAAGCCCTTCCTCATCTTTGGCACAAAACTTTTAGTGAAATATATATATATTTAATAGTAATTTGAATTGAGATTGACCTTGGGGAAATAAAGATACTTGATAAACAATAGGGGATATGAGATGCTACACAGGGGGGCTGCACCCTGCTGCATGGGGGGTTTATGACTTACGTAGTCAGCTAGTGAGGACAGATGTGACTGCCATGATCCTGCTTCTATAGCCAGTATTCAATATGAATGGTCAGGATGAGAACTACATACCAATCTTCAATTGTTTTGAAGACACCTGATAACATGAAGGAATACTCAAGAAAAGATTAAAGTAATTAAATCAATCTGGGAACGACATGAATTTTCCAAAGCTGTTTGTAAAAGTAAGTCTAATGCTGGTCTCATTTGGGGGTGTGTGTGTGTGTGTGTGTGTGTGTGTGTGTGTGTGTGTGTGTGTGTGTGTGTGTGTACATGCACACGTGCGCTCTGTTAAACCAGAAATTTATGGATGACTGTTTGGGCTATTATATACACATGCTAATAAAACTTCGTTGACTATGAAATTTTGGTGTATTGTGAATTGTAGTTCTTCTCTTCAAGATTCTGGGGTTTGGTATCTTAAATTAATGCATAGCAAATAATGGCATACCATGCTTTAGGATAATACTCTGGAATCCTAAATTATCCCGACAATAGATTCAGAAATCAACCAAAACCAAATCTGGGCTGCACCTTGGAGGGCAAGAGCTTTCTGTCTGAGGACTGATCTGGAAGTTAGAATTACTAGCGAAGGGTATGCACCCAGATGCTCTACAAATGTGCAGACTGAAAACGTTATTGCGCACATTCTTGTATACAAGAAAGGCCCTAAACAGGTCAGAGCTATCACATATTCAGGAAAATGACTGAAAGGGGAAGAAAGCATCTTCTGCTCAGGAGAGGGACATAGGCTTTATCTGGAGACAAGGGGAAGAAGCTAACACGGGAGGAGGGAGGCAGGAAAAATAACTCCAAGGATTTTTGAAAATTCCATAAGGAATCATACTATTTTTATTTATGCAAAATTATCTGTATAATTTTAGGGAAGTCTACATGTATAAATATAAATGAAAAATTAAATTATCCTACTTTGACTGGCAATGGTTCCCCTAAGAACCATAGACTACCTAAAAAAAAGCCAGGACTCCCAAGACAGGATAGGCTATCACTGTTGACCTTTGTTCCCTTCTGGGGGTCAAAGGTTGACTCTGAACATCTGAGCTGTATCTGACTTGAGAGTCGCAACTCTGAGACAAGCTTTCAAAGTATCAGAAGGTGCTGTGCAAGCTGCCAACAGAGGGGAGCAACCGGCGGGTCTGCTCTGCTGTAGTACCTATGAGCTTCTTCAGCCAACTGGAAAGGTGCAGTACCGCCATTTACATCTTGGTGGGAGCTAGCAGCTGCCTAGTTGGGCTTAAGACCTGCTCAACAGGAGGAAGATAATGTCCAGTACTGGATATCCAACCAAGTGCTTGGGGCTAGTGAGGTCATGGGGTTTAGAGGGGAGTTTACTCCAGCTGCCTACTAAACCAGTATAACTCCCACTGCATTCTAAATATCTGTCTTTATTCCCACATATAAGTAAAGCTCTCACCCTTTATCAAGAAACATCTTCTACTGTTTTGAGCAGGTGGAGAGAATTCCAGAAAACCACAACTGGTTAACATATAGAAAGCAACCGGTTGTGGGGCATCCAGCCCCAGTGTAGGCATCTACAACACAACTTCTGCATCTGAAGTCCAGGGAAGAGCACAGAAAAGGGGACAGAAAGATTCTGTGGGCCAGAGGAGCAGCAAGCCTGCTGCAAGGCTGTGTCTCTTACGGAAACTTTAATCATGATATTTCAAAACATTTTCAGTAGGAGCTGGGGTGAGGTGGGCATTGGTGTTCTACCCTCCAAGAGCCTGAAATGTAGAATGTTACATTAACCTACAGAAAATAGTGAAATACAATGTGTTGAGGCTTGTGATTAGGAATACTCTGGCACCCTAAGTTATCCCAAATGCTGTATTCTGAAGTGAACCAAAAGAAACTCTGAGAAACAGCTTCCAAAAACTACAGGTAACTAAGAACTTCCAAATGCATGTGGGAAAGCAGTCTTCCCCAGGGGTGAGCACCTATTTGCCTATTCAATACTAAGTGGTAGGCTCTGAAATCATACAAGAAACACTTAGATGAACTCAGCTCATTGCATTTGTGTATAATAATAATAAAGAAAAAGACATGCATTTCAGAGAGAATAAATGGGAGAACAGGAGAAAGGTTAGAGGGAGGAAGGGGAGGAAAATCATGAAATTATATTTAAATTTTAGAGAATGAAAAAGAAAAGAAAGAAAAGATTTTTATTTTACAAATTCCTGCAGGAATATTTTCAGGTAACTATTTAGACTGTTATCTACATTTCCACACTCCCCCACTAAGAAGTCATATTTACTTGTTTGCCTCTGATAGAATTAAAAATCTCGATTGCTCTCTTCCAAAGTTCTAACCAATTAACAGCTAGAATTTCATGCAAGCAGAATCTAATTAACATATCTAATACATTCATCAACTATTAATTTAATTAGAGCATTCTGCAAATTGCCATCATGTACCCAAAGCTGGCTGAATGCCTCGAATACTTCAGGGAAGTCACGATTGCCACAGGCATGCTTGGTCTCTTCAGAGACATAAAATTACAACCAAGAGGAAACCTTCAAAACCTGTTTATCCAATCTCAAGTAATTTGGAGATATTGATCCTCTCCTAAGAGGCTGAGGTCATTGGCTGGCTTCTGAGGTGTTCAAAATTATTTTTCTCACTTCCCATATATGTCATGTTTCTCTGGAGGTTTCCTCAGTTTAGACAGTTTCCCTACCTCTCCTCTTCTCTCTCTCTCTCTCTCTCTCTCTCTCTCTCTCTCTCTCTCTCTCTGTATGTATGTATGGGTGGTTGGTTGGGTGCATAGGGGATACATGTACATATGAGGCCAGAGGTCAACATGAGATGACTTTCTCACTTTCTGCCTACCTTTTGAAACTGGTCGTTTCATCAATCCTAAAGGTTGTTAGTGTTAGGCTGGCTGGCCAATGAACTTCTGTGGTTGGACTATCTCCAGTCTCCCTGTAAGTCTGGGGATGCAGAGATTGGCCATTATCCCTAGCTTGATGTGTGCTCTGGAGATAGAAGTTCAGGTTCTTACGCTTGCAATGTGAGCTTTTCCTACAAAGCCATCTTTTCCCCAGCTGAGGTTCATAAACGAGTTTTAGTTATATTATTGATGCTAGATTCCATTAGGTTTGAAATGGCAGTGGTAATTATATGAAGGCCCATTCTAGTAAATAATAGACACTGATACAATCCACTGTCCCATCTCCTGCTCACAGCAGACATCATATACTTGTGTCCAAGTGACTCATATTCAGGATCCAAGACCATTCTTATTTTTCTTTTTCTTCCTTCATTTAACATTTAAGGCTGACTTTGGGGAATGGAGAGTTGAGTCATCAGGCAACAGTTGTTGGAGAAGACGGGGTTTAATTCTTAGCACACATATGTTGGCTCACAACCATCCATGGCTAGAGTTCCAGGTGATAGAGTTCTAGAAGGTACCCTCTTCTAGACTCTGTTGGAACTGCCACGCAGGTGATGCATTGACACACATGGAAGCAAAATATCCACATATAAACTAAAAATAAATAGCATCTTTAGCCAAACCATTTTTACAGGATTGACTTTTATCAAAAACTAGATATTCAGTTCCTCCCCTCGATGACATACCTTGCTTCTCCCAGTCTTCTCTCACTCTTTAGCCGTCATTACATGTAGAAATGGTTAGAATTTCACAGAATAACTCAGCAGAACTTCACAAACATAGTTAGAACTAGAAGAAATTAGTGTATTGTCCCAGCTCCTAACTACGAGCAAGCACCATGCACTGTAATTAAACCCTTCTTTTCCTTCAACCTCCCTCCTACCTCCCTCTCCCTCTAATTCCCATTTCCCCAGGGATGTCCTCCTCCTGCAAACTTAAATGTGGCAATTACTTTATCCAGAGGAAGCCAGCAGCACACGTATGACTTCAGTTGTTATACCCTGCCCTCTCCCAACTCTGCCCCAGAGAGGATGTTAATTACTGCTGTCAGAAACCACTGGTAAAGATACCTGGTGTGCTGAGCTCTGGGATGGCAAGATTGACTTGATTGAGCTCTGTGGATTTTTTTCAAGCCTCATGCTGAACAGAATTTGATTGAGTCCAAGACCAGGGAAAGCAAGCAGAAAGGTGGTCTGGCAAAAGCATTGGCAGCACACTTGGTGCCCAGAAGCCCTGAGACATTGGCTCGCCCAAGTTCTACACAATGGTGTTGGTAATTGTTGCTCTCATCACAGGTGATGAAATTAAATAATAATGATGTAGGATTCTTAAGAAATGGTTTAGCCACCTAGTGAATTGCCACCAGGTTCCATCTGTTTAGAACTTCAAATACACAGAAGGGAGGTTTTCTTGTTAACCAGAGCTAATGTGGTTTGAATGAGAATGTCCATCACAGGCCCATGTTTAAATGCTTAGTCTTGACCTGGTGGCCCTGTCTGAGGAATCAATTGTGAAACCTTAGGAAGTAGAGTCTTGCTGGAGGAAGCATTTCTCCAGGGGCAGGATTTGAGGGTTTATAGATCCCGACTCCGCTTTCTGTTTTTTGGGTTTTTAATTATAGCAGCAAAGCAGTGGCTGTTACAAGCCTCTTACCAGTTTGTGTATACTCCTGGTTGGTGACTCAGTCTCTGGGAGCTCCCAGGGGTCCAGGTTAGTTGAGGGTGCTGGTCTTTCTATGGGGTCATCCTCCTCTTGAGCTTCTTCTATCCTTCCCCTAATTTAACCACAGGAGTCCCCAACTTCAGTCCAATGGTTGGCTGTAAGTATTTGTGTCTGTCTCAGCTTCTGGTAGTCTCTCAGAGGACAGACATGTTAGGCTCCTGTCTGTAAGCCCATCATAGCATCAGTAATAGTGTCAGGCCTTGGTGCTGCCCCCATAGCCCATGAGATAGATTCCAAGTTGGGCCAGTCACTGGACAGCCTTTCCTTCAATCTCTTCTCCATATTTGTCCCTACTGTTCTTTTAGACAGGAACAATTCTTGGTCAGAAATTTTGACTGTGGGTTAGTAACCCTGTCCTTCCACTTGGGACCCTGTCTAACTACTGGATGTGGACTCTTTGAGTTTCCTCTCCCCATTGTTGGGCATTTTGGCTAAGGTACTCCCATTGAGTACCCAGAGTCTCTCATATCCCAGATCTGTGGGATTTTCTAGAGGGTCCCCTACTGCCATACCCAGAAGCTACATATTTCCTTCATTCTCCTGGTCCTCTGGCCTTCTTTCCTGTCCCCCTTCCCCAATACCTGATCCTGTTCCCCTTTTCCCCATCTGCCCTGTCCCACCCAGTTCCCTCCTTTCCTCTGCCTCCCATGATTATTTTGTTCCTCCTTCTAAGTTAGATTGCAGCATCCTCACTTGGGCCTTCCTTCTTGTTAAACTTCTTACTGTCTGTGGTCTGTACATTTTACGACCAATAAAAAAGTGAAGTAATAGTATAAAAATGCGCCAGGCCAGCAGGATGGGTCAGCCAGTAAAGGAGCTTGCAGTCAGATCTGATAGCCTGAGTTTGATCTGCAGGATCTATGTGGCAAAAAAAGAGAAATCCCTTAACACTTGGGAGGCCTAGGCAGGAGGATCTTGAGGTTGAATCCAGTCCAGGATATATAAGGAGGTCTCATCTTACAACAAACAAACAACAACAACACATTTCTTAGTCAGTGAGTAGAGCCAGGCTTGCAGAAGTCTGAAGGCTCCGTTGTCTGTCTAAATCATGACCGTTCTTTCCCTTTGAACTCTCTGCTGTATCTGTAGTCTCTCACTGTGACCTCTCTCTGCCATCCTCATTTTGCCATACATATCCTTCCCATGGCCTTTGATGGATGCTGTTCTGTTTGAGTCTCTATAATCCTGGATGTAGATGAAGTAAGAAATAGGAAGATCAAACGAGTAATGAGGGGTGGAGACTCCAGAAGGTGATGTGACATGCCTCTAGATCCTAGTAATTTTAGTTTCTAAGAAATTTTCATGTTTTAATTTTTAAGTTGCATTTTTAGTTTTGATTTTGTGTGTACGAGTGTGGGTACCATGAACACACCATATTGTACATGTGAAGATCAGAGGACAACTTGCAGGAGTCAGTTCTTTCCTATCATGTTGGACCTAAGAATTGATCTCAAGTTAAAAGGTTAGGTGGCAAGCACCTTTACCTACTAAAACATCTTGCTAGCCCATTCTTTAAATTTTAAAATATTTTTCCTATTTACTTCAACAAATCATACTCTTTTCTATACTGTATTGCATAGCTTTCTTGCTTATGTGACACGATATCAGGCAAAGTAACATAATGAAGGGAGTATATATGTTGGTCCATACCCCAAGAGGGAGTGTCACAGTATATCTGCAGTCAGGAAACTCACTTGAAAGCTGGAAGTCAGCATGCACCTTTTTCTACTTAGTCTTGGACACCTGCAAGGCTATGGCATCGCCTCCATGCAGGGTGGGTCTTCTCATTGTGTTTAACACAATCTAGAAACTCCTTCATAAACTTTCCCAGAGGTTTGCCTTCTAGGTGAGATTGGATCCTATCAAGTTGACAAGCCATATTCATCATCTGAGATAAGGTCTCTCTCCGAGCTCACCGATTTGGCTACGATAGCTAGAAAGAGAGTCACAGGGATCTTCCCATCCTCTTCCTCTCCCTGGTGCTGGGATGACAAACACCCACTGTGCACATGGCTTTTTCATGTAGGACATGGCATCCAAACTCAGGTTCTTATGCTTTTGCAGGGAACCCTTCACAAACTGAGTCACCTTTCAGTTCAATAGCATTTGTTAAACAACCACCACCCATTCTTCCTTTATCCATTCTATAAAGCAGTCCACTCCTCTTTCATTTGGTCATACTTCTCTTTTTGACTTAAGGCTATAATTACAATTTGCTTCATGCACAGATTCCACCTAGTAAAAGCCAGCATGGTCATTCCTGGATATCCAATATTGCTTCAGACATGACATCATCTGTCCCAAAGACCTTGGTGTTCTTAGGTGTCCACCTTCTGTTTCAGTCTGGGTATCTGCCTGCCTCATCTCTTTTTGTAGAAAATTGACAACAAAGGACACAGTTATGAGTAGTTGATTGCCACACAAAAGGACGCATCACTGTGATGACTGTAGAGGAAGGGAGAATGGAGGAAGGCTTGAAATAAAATGTGGACTCTAGCCCAGCTCTGAACAGTTACAAGACAAGCACAATTAACATAAAACTGCATATGTATGAGTCCAGAATTTTGCAGGCATTCCTGTGTAGCACCTTCCTACAAATTGACATAATTTACTCCTGAAACAGGGAGGTGACTCTTTAAGGAAGTTACAAAGATTCCCAAGCCCCTCCTCAAACTTAGTCTCTAGTGAGGCTACCTGCAAGTTCGGTCCACACTAGCACCCTATGAGCAGATATTGGTTCATAACTCCCAAGGAGAAATCATGTAGCTCACATATAAATTCAGAACTTCACTTATTTACATAGAAGATGAACCCACCTAGCCTTACCAACCCAATCTGTACAAGTGCAGCTAAAATTTTGAAGTTGTCTTCAGTTCCTTTTCATTTATCTATTATTTCAAAAATAATTAGATTTTTCTATTCTTCTAAGATATTATATATGTCATGACTTATTCCCTAATGCATCATCCTAGCTCAAGTTTCCTGCCTAAACTATTACTGCCTCCATTGTGTAGATCCAGGACCCAGGGGCATATCACAACATCTCATCACTCTTGGGCGAGGTGGAAAGAACAGAACCCACCCCCTTGCTTTTGCCAAATCATTCATGTCTTGCTTCTTTAGCACTGCTTCATCCCAACTAACTGGCTTCTTGGTCTTTTGTTGTTTGTGTCCAACCTAAGGTCTGTGTATTTTCTCTACCTATAGTGCTTTGTCATGGGCTTTCCATGCTAACTGTTTCTTATCTTTGAACTCTGAGTGTAAATATCATCTCCTCAGGGAAGACTTCTTGATTATAGAGGTTGTTGTTTATCAATTTCCCTCAAGCTGGAAACCACGTTTTGGAAGGAAGCTCCTTAAGATACAGAGTGTTCTACAGGAAAACTTGCTGAGACTCATGAAGTAAACAACTCAAAAGCCTCAGGAAGTCCCTAAAACTGACCAGATGCACAAACTATTCCCCCACTGTACCCTATGTTACAGAAGCAATAACAACTGCTGGAAAGGAGACTTGATTAACCAACCTACTTAAAAGAAAACTGTATACCTGTCAAGCTGTCTCATAGTGGTACAGAGATCTCTAGGGTTACAGCATTTGTGAGTCATCACCTATGTTGGGGTGGGCCTCTGAGTCATCTATTTTCTAGTAAGGAACCCCTCCCCATCCTTCTGTAAGTAACCCCAATAAACTAATTGCTTCAACAAGTTGAACTTTGGTGGTATAGCTATTTTGAGCTGTTATCAATCCCCTGTATGGAGGAAGAGCAGCACACAGCATCCTCTTTCATCCTGGCTGTTTCCTCTTGTCCATTGAACATCACACGTAGTAATCCTCTCCATTTCCCAGGTCAGCAAATTCTAACTGTATTTTGCTGTTTTTTTTGTTTAGATCTGTCTCCCGGAGCATACCTCAGCAGAAAGAAAAAAAAATCTTCACAGTTTTATCAACCCACCATGCTGACTAGGTGATGGCTTGTCAAGGCAAGTTTAAAACCCAGCTAAAAGTTCCCTGAAGTGAGAGGTGGAATCTCACTTTCAGATCTCAAATCCAGTGAAATTTGACAAATCCCCAAAGCAGAAGAAGTGTTGCTCTCTGACTCTCTAAGAGAACAGCCCAAGCAGCTACACTGTTTCTGGATGTTACTAGGGCTGCTGAGTCATGGAACCTTGAGACAATTCAGAAGAAATCACCCTTTTCTATGCCTGTTAGGATGGAGAAGCTACCCAGAGGTGCTTTAGTAAATAGCCCATGCTGCTGTCTCCTCACCCATTCTAGCCCAGCATTTAGATGCATGAGCTAAAAATCTATCCTGCAATGGGATCCCATAGCTCAGTCCCAGGCCAGTCCTGCAACAATCCCTGAGGAGAAGCTGGAAATCAGACCATACAATAGAGAAAAGAGGTCCTCATGTTTCCACCTGAGCTCCCGAGTCCCCCAAATTGACAAGCACTGTGAACTGATTGCTCTATGCCACTATAATGAACAATGCTCTGTGATAAAATAATGATTTTTCTATATACATCAATTAAATAACTAAGACTATTTGCTGAAAGTGACTCACCACCTATAGTGTGGAACTCTCTCTAAGGCCCTGGGTTCTAGGCCCAGCATAGCCCTAATGAAACACCTGACTGGAAGAAAACCTTACCAACTGAGTTTCTACTCCCTTCTGTGTACCAGAGTTGTAGGTAGGAACAAGAGTCCCAGCAACCCCAGGAAGGTTAGTAGCCAGAAGAGTCTCTTCCTTCCTGTATTAATCGCTAGGTTTATAGCTGCAATCAAATGTCAGATAAGACACAGTCTCAAGGAGGAAATTTCATTTTGCCTCCATCACAGTAGGGAAGGATGGCAGCAAGGAACAGGAGGTCGTCGTTTCATAGCACATCTACAGTCAGAAAGCTTTAAATACTCAGGAAGTGGGTCTGGACTGTAAAGTCTCAATGCCTCTCTCCATTTCCATGACCTTTTTCTTCCTGTGAGGCTTCACCTCCTAAAGGTTCAGCAATCATTCTAAATGGCCCTTCTGTCTGGGGATCAAGTCCCCAAGCATGAGAGTCTATGGGGGACATTTTACATTGAAACCACAACAAAGCATATGATCTACATTTGATCTGCAGACCTTTGGAAATGCATAAGGAACCTGCATAAGACACCAGGCTCCTTGCTTTTACATTCATTGAAATTAATTTGCCTTTGACCCCATAGACTTACCAGATTAAAAGAGCTGGAAAACCAGGAGGACAATCAATAAAAGAATTTCTATGGGTTTCTGTTTCACAGTGGAACCATTTTCATCTTATGTTTTATCCACTGAGATACTGAAATGAGTATTTCCACAGAATCAACTTGAGAATTTATAGGCTAGTCCTATAGTTATAACAGAAATGAAATAGGGAAATGGATCTACCATCCAATCTGAAGGCTAGATTACATACAAGGCACCACTCTGACCTCCCATCCTAAATATTTGTAAGAACCACCACTGTCCTGTCTTCTCCAATAGGAAATAAGAACATGTTTCAGAACACGAGGTACAGTGGATACACAAACACAGGCTTCCTGGTTTGTTACCTAGAGGCTTATCGCTATCCCAAGACTATCCCTCATGTACCACCCAGAATAGCATCAGGTTCCAAGGATGAGGAAAATGAGTAATAGTTCTTGCCATCCTCAGAATATTTTATGACATTATTCACTAAGAACAGATATTTGGGGTTGTCTGATTGGATGGCATTTGAGGGAAAGATAAAGGTCTTGGGATGGTCCCAGCAAGGTGGTAGTTATTTTTTAAACCCCTCTGGATATGGCAGAGGCACACTCTAACCAAAAAAAATGGAGAATACACTTGCATAACCAGTTGTTAAACTGACTGGTTATGGCTATGTCAGACACTAATTTATTGTATTTTCCTCTTCGAAGAGTAGGAAATCCTCACTTTTTCTCTCCACAGCATGATAGCAACCATACAGAAACATGAGGATCATAACACAAAACCAAAATTATTTGCTATTTATACACTCAGACTACTTCATCAGAAGGAAGACGGTCTTGAATATAGCTTGGCATTCTAAAAATGTCCTCCCCTACAAGGGAAGATCCTCTATAAGATACAGGTTTCATATGTCTGGGATAACTACTGGGTAAATTATTCTTAATAACATAACTAGTTATTAATCCTAGGTTCTATATCTGAATTGATAACTCTCACACCATATTCCCCAGAATTCCCTCTAACAAGGATCCAGATTTCTACATCCTCAACTTATTAAGAAGAAATTAAATTTGTTTAATCTTCTGCCTTTCTGAGAGAATAAAATTTTATATGAGACTGTAAGACAAAGGAAGAAAGGCAATGGTCGTCCACATGAGAATTCATCTATGTGATGAAACAACAGCAAGACTGTGAGAGAAAAGGCCATAGATATAAGTCTTACTAGGGACCCACTTTTCTCACATTCCCATGCAGACATCCCCAATCGATCACAGCACCATTTCGTCTACCTGCTGGGGCCCCATCTTTCCAACACAGAATGCAGACATCACCAATCTATCACACCATTTCTTTTACACACATACCAGGCCCTATAATCTTCTTCCTGGTACAATCCTACAAAGGGAGGGTTTCTATGCACATGTTGATAGGTATAAGTATATAAATTAACACAAGTATTATAAAAAATAGAGTTGCCTTAAAACATATAACTAGAAGTAGACTTTATGTCTTTAAATCCCAGTATGAAGTAAGTATTCAGAGTGTATTGAGATGTTCTTACAATCACATGCTCCAAAGTGAAATCAGAGTGCTAGAGTGACATCTGTCCCCTCTGCCCCCAGTAAACTATAGCACTTTTATGATAGCCAAGACAGAGAAGAAACCAATTCATTAATGCATATAGAAGAAGTATGCAGTTTAGACAGACAACAGAATACTATCCTACCACAAAAGGCTAAAATCCTTCATTTCTAGCAACTTGGCTGAGCCTAGAGGGCATTATGCTCAGTAATGACAGAAAAGGCTCAGTAAAGGAGCCAGACACAGAAAGCCAAATACCTTATGCCATTCTTCATCTGTACAATCTAAAAAGGTTTATCTCATAGAAAATGAAAGTTGAACAAAAGTTAGCATAAGCTAAGGAGAGAAAAGAATGAGGAGGTAGAGAGAGGTTGGTTAATAGGTATACATTTGCCATTCAACAGTAATTTTAAGCTCGAATATTCTACCACATAACAGGATGATCACAGCTAATTATGTATATTTTGTATTTTAACATAGATGGAAGAGAAATCTTGAGTGATCTTACCCTGAAGAAATAACTAATGTTTATGAAGATGAATATTATGGTTGGATCATGATACAGTGTATGCTTAGCTAGGAACACATGTTATACTTTATGAACAAATATCTTGTGTTAATTTAAAGGAAAGCTTGGACCAGTAAGATGGCTCAGGGTTGAAACTATTTGCTGTCAAGCTTAAAGACCTTAGGTCAACCTCTTGGACCCAAAACGGTTCTCAAAAAGTTGATGTTTTTAAAAAAAAGTATGTCAAAGATATTAAAAGAACAAAAAGCAAAATGCAGAGTCAGCCAGATGGGAGCTTGAAGTAGAAAGATCCTTGATCAGGGCTTCACAGCTCTTGAGCCATAAGGTAGAATTTTCTCCGTTCTGATGTGATGGCTTCCTAGACAGATGACTGTATTTACCACAGCCTTCACCTTCTATTGAGTTCATCTTCAGCTTTTTAATGTGAGGTTGGTGGTATAAATCTCTGAACTATTCAAGGCGAATCTTGTCTGTCATCCCCAGACACCTCTCCAGATACGTTTAGACAACGATCTTATCTTCACTTCTTCTTCCTTTGAACCTGAGCAATGCTGTCAAGTCTATCAGATTGTAGTAGAATAACAAGAATTTCTAAGGAGGGGTACAGGAAGAAGTCCGGGCAAGGACAAAAAGCCTGCCTCTTCAGCAAAGGAAGAGAGCCCTGTCTTATGATCCAGGAAAGAATCTGAATGAAATACTTGGATGTTGCTGCTTCGGGCTCCATCATCTATCCTGAAGTGGGGTGATAAGTGAAATTACCAGAGTCTAAATTTAGAGCAGATCAAAATAATTCCTTTACCATACCATGTACCCTGCTACTATAGGGTATTATTGAGGCAAATTGAGATAACCATGTGGGGAAGGATCGGGGGCTTATATGAATAAGAACAGCTTGTGCAGGTCACAGCAGGGATCACAATTACGTGGCCAATTAGTTCCCCAGTGGGGACAGAGTGCCAGCAAGCACAAGCTGGGGTCAGAGAGCAAGCTGCCCTCAGAGTAAAACAGTGGCACCTAATTTTCTTCACATGTGGTATCTGTGTCAGATTTTCCTTCCGTAACTCCTCAAAGGGTCTGAGGGGCATACAGTTCATCCGGTGTGGTGTGAATCACTTTAGGGCTGACTTGTGGATCTGGGTCAGAAGTGGAAACAGCCTCAGAGAAATTCATAAAACAATTCAGTGCCCCAAATCCTCCAAATAGATTCTCAAGCATGGTGTCACAGAAAGGACAGTGTACATCTGTCTACAGAGCAGCAATTGTGGCCCTGTTTCATATCAGCTTGATGGTTTTAAAGAAGTCACCTGCCTTAGCCATCATCAATACTCTCTTACAGGAGTAACCAACATTACGCTATCCTAGCCTACATATTACTGTAGACCCTGGGGCTCCACGGTAGAAGAAAGTGGCTCACACCCCGCACCTGGTGTTTGCAGACAGCAAACAGTCACCTGGAGGAGACTAGACTCCCATGCATTAACTTTGGAATCCAAGAATCTTCAGCAGTGGCAATTACCTTTAATTGTAAGCCTAAGGTCACTGGTACTGACGACTCTCTTGAATTTTAATAACCTTTGTTTTAGAAGTGCCCTTACCATTCTTTTTCCTTTTCTTTTTTTAATTATTGGATTTTTTTAAATCTACATTTCAAACGTTATTCCCTTTCCTGATTTCCTGGCCATAAGCCCCTTATCCCATCCCCCTCCCCTTTTTCTATTAGGGTGTTCCCCCTTCCCAACCACTCCCCCTTCCCACCTCCCCCACACACACATCCCCTCCCCATTGGTGCCCAAGGAGGCCATCATTCTTCTTTCAAATCCTTAACATAAGAAAGCCTTAATCTTCCTCATCTGCATGTGAAATCTTTTCTATTAGACCCCCTTGGAGATCCAGCTGCCTAGAAGGTGTGATTGAAGGCATAGTGTGCTTATGAATACAGACAGGGGCAGAGGGATGCATTTAGGTTCCTGGATATTCATTCTGTCTCCTTATTCAAATGGAGTACACACACACACACACACACACACACACACACACACACCCCTACACGTATACATAATACACCCACTCATACACATACGTGCACACATGCACGCACATTCACACACTCACACACATATTATACACACACACACACACACACACACATGTAAATAACTGTCGCAGAATCAGGAAATATTTTTTTCCTAGCAGTGGAAGAAATGGAAGGATTGATACATTAAGACTAATTATATTTTTTAGGGGAAAACAGAGCATATCAGAATGAGAGATGAACAAGCTGATGCATAATTTATCATGAATACAAGTAGATACATTCTTATCTATATCTTCTCACTCATAATGGAACAAGAGGCAAAGAATAATTAACAAATGGTGGGGGTTTTTTTTTTTTTAATACCAGCAGTTTCTCATATAGTATATTGGTGCTTTTGATTCTAACTGAAAAACAATCTGGGAACAAGATTTTATTTCAACCAGGAAGGCCTTTTCTTTTGCTTGAAACACATTGTTCCACTTCTGGGCTCTTTGCCTCCCAAAATTTTTGATAGCCATCTCTTGTCTCTTAAGTCCCTAAAAACATTCTGATTAAGCCAATGTGTAAACACATTCTTGCTTCCTTTGGTCATTCAACCTTAAAGGATCCCCCAAAGAAGAAACTGATGATGTCAGGCACTTCTGCTTAGTTACTACCCTTCCCTCTCCAACACCACTTTCCTGGGTAGGCTGGGGGTTCCCCTATCATTGCACAGAACTGCAGTCAAACATGTTTCTTGGTTTGTGTATCTCTTTTTCAGTGTACATTTAGAAAATTATGATATAGAAAAACCTTAAGGCACTGCCCCCAATTCACACAGGAAAGAGGAAAACAGAGGAGAAGGTCTGAACAGTTATATAAAACTGCCATGGCCCAGATGAAAAGGAACAAATCAGAGAAATACAGGTGTCTCCTGTACTGCTGCGGAGCCGAGCTTGGTGTAGGGGCCTAGATGGGAGGTGTAGAGAGAGTGAATGGAGGGGGAGCTAGGGAGAGCTAGGGAGAGCTAGGGAGAGCTAGAGGCTAGGGGAGAGCTAGGGAGGGGAGAGCTAGGGAGAGCTAGAGAAAGAGAGAGAAATGTGTAGGGAGGGCAGGTGAGAGAGATGAGACTCTGGATAGAATAGTGGGCTTCTCACACTCCCCTCAAAAGCATCGGAGAAAGGAAAACAATTCCCCAACTGTTCCCATCGAGGCAGGGTGACACTCAGAACAAAACCCAACAAAGGCAGAGGGGGAAAAGAACCAGAAAAATATCAATATCGGTTTTTAGTAAAACATGCAAATACAAAATAAATTGAAAACTAACTTAATTTAATGCCATTTAAAAGGAATAACTTACCATGAGCAAACAGAAATTATTATCCAGGCAAGCACCAAGGGTGCAACGTTCAGAAGCCTCCCCGTAGCACTTTACCCATAAATAGACGCAGGAGAAGTAAGCATCTAGGAGAGGAAAATTAAACATGCATTACAGCTAAAAGCCTTGCTAATATGTGAAAAATGACATCACCTTATCTCGGAAGTAAAAATCCATCTAAAATCTACTGCTAGCGTTATACTCAGGGGGAAAAAATCTGCTATTCCATCTTAAATCTAAAAAAGAAATAATGTTATCTGGGGCCTGGGAGGCAGCTCAGTGTGGAAAGTGCTTAACACTAGAAGATAATGTATGTATGTATGTATGTATGTATGTATGTATATATGTATGTATGTATATATGTATGTATGTATGTATGTATACACATACATGAGAGATAATGACAATAGAGGATACTATATATGCATGTATGTATACACATAAATGAGATTAATGACAGTAGAGAATTATGTATGTATGTATGTATATATACATATACATGAGAGGTAATGACAGTAGAAGATGACTCCTGACATACATATTCATAAATTTGTGCCCATCCATTTGTGCTCTCACATAAAATGTTACCATTAGAATGGTCTGGATATTCTGAGCATTAAGCTAGACAAAAGTCGTGTAAGATACATAAATTTTAAAAAACCCAATGACAACAACAAAAACATATTGGGGAGGATGGAATCAAATGTCAACAGAAAAAACTACTGAGAATAAGATAATTTACCTAAAGATTCTAAGGAAAAATGGGATGCTTATTAAATGTTAGCAGAGTTTGGCAAAATGATTACCGATGAAGAACCAATAATTGGCCCAGGAATTTACAAAATCAAGGTAGAAATATGCTTTTGGGAAATCTTATTTCTGGGGGCCTTGAGAATCACTTGCTGCAATTGCAAAGGTTCTGTCCTCCCTTCCCAGTCCCCACACCCAGTAGCTCACAGCCACTCGTAGCTTCAGCTTCAATAGATCTCCACCCTTTTCTGGCCTCCAGGAGACTCCGCACACATGTGTGCATAAACAGAGACACACAAAGACGCATCAACTGAAAATATTTAAAGCCCTGTTCCTAATAACAAAACACCAATCATGTTTTGAACTAAAATTAACTGGAAATCTGTGGGGGATATTTAAATGTTTAATTAGAGATGTGATTATGGAGGCAAAAGTGAATCTACAAACTTTATTATGTTGGATGCCTTCATTACTTTTTCAGCTTTTTAATTATTATTTTATTTATTTACATTTCAAATGTTGCCCCCCTTCCTGGTTCCTCCTACACACGTCCCCCACCCCATCCTCCTTCCCTTTCAGCTCTAAGAGGCTCCCCCCAACCCTCCCACTCCCACTTCACTCCTCTAACATCCCCCTTCTCTGGGGCATCAAGCCTCCATAGGACCAAGTGCACCCCCTCCCACTGAGGCCAGGCAAGACAGTGCCCTGCTATATCTGGAACAGGGGATATGGACCAGCCCGTGCATGCTCTGTGGTTGATGGCTTAGTCCCTGGGAGCTCTGAGGGGTCTGAATAGTTGATACTGTTGTTCTTCCTATGGGGTTGCAATCCACTTCGGCTCCTTCAGTCCTTCTCCTAACTCTTCCATTGGGGTCCCCCGGCTCAGTCCAATGGTTGACTGTAAGTATCTGCATCTGCCTCAGTCAGGTGATGGCAGAGCATCTCAGAGGACAGCAACGTCAGGCTACTGTCTGTAAGCACATCTTAGTATTAGCAATAGTATCAGGGTTTCGTCTCTGCAGATGGAACAGAACCCAAGATGGGGCAGTCTCTGGATGGCCTTTCCTTCCTGCTCCATTTTTTTGTGCCTGCATTTCCTTTAGAAACAATTCTGGGTTAAAAATTTTGAAATAGGCCAGTGGCCCTATCCTTCAACTGGGGGCCATGTCTATCTAGTGGGGGTGGTCCCTTCAGGTTCTATCTCCCTGCTATTGGTTATTTCAGCTAATATCATCTCCATTAGGTCCTGGGAGCGTCCCACATGCCTAGTATCTGGTACTTTCTAGTAGTTCCCTATAAAAGGCAGCCAGGTTCCTGGTTGAGCTAAGGCTAGAAAGCCCGGTAACCCTAAGGGACAGTAGGCACTTCATCTAACTTCCGGGAAATGAGGCCCCATCACTAGCCACAGCTCTTCATAGATTTGTGGCCATGAGTCCTGTAATGGCAATGACTCAAGGCCCTCCAGAGGTAGAGTATATGAACAGGTCACATAGGCTCAAGACAGATCTCCATAATAATGAGGTACCTAAAGGCCTGGAGGCTTAGCTAATAACCTTTCCTTCCCAGACACTCCTCTCTGTAGAGGTATTTAATCTCAGGCCCATCCTGAGAAGGAGGGTATGGTTTTATTCACTCACCTTCAGCCACGACAATAAATGTCTTAAAACCATAGACTGTCTCTTTTCATCAGGATCCATCATGGAGAGCCACAGAGAAGGCTTTGCCTATAGAACCGCCTTCTAATCCCTCATAGAAGACCTCCCTGTGCTCCCAGCCACTGCCACCAAGCCTTCAGCCTACACCCATCAAGCCAAAGACTATCCCTGCGGGACCAGTTGAAGCTTTCCCCCTTTTTTTTCCCCTCGGTCTCAGGCTAGATCCAGCCTGTGGGTCCCCAACTCCATTCTCAGCGTTCAGCTGCACCTGGATGCCCAAGAGCCTGAGAATCCAACAGCTCAGGCCTCCTTGCAGGCGCAGAGATTCACAAGCCAGCTCTGGCTGTGATCCCTGCCTCAGACTGTGCCCCCCCTCTCGCCTCCCTGGATTGATGTCCTGCTGCTTCCCTACAGCCTGACACGGGCGGGCGGGCGCACCTGGCAATGGCTGTGGGGTAAGCCTGGTCAAACTTCTTGCATCTGCCTCCCCAAGCAGCCCAAGTCCTGTGGCAGAGTGGACGCAGGAGCTCCAACAATTCTACAGTTCCCCCACCCTGTTCCTTACCCCACACTGTGGAATATTTCTATTCATTCTCCTGGCCCTCTGGGATTCACTCCTGTGGCCTTCCCCCCATACCTGATCCTGCTCCTTTCCTTTTACCCACCTCCTCTCCCACCCAGGTCCTTCCCTCCCTCTGTCTCCTGTGATTATTTTGTTCCCCATTCTCACTGGTATTAAAGCATCTGCACTTGGGTCTTCCTTCTTGTTAAGCTTCATATGGTCTGTGAGTTGTATCATGAATATTCTGCACATTTTGGCTAATACCCACTTATCAGTGAGTGCATACCATGATGTCCTTTTTAGGTCTGGGTTACTTCAGTGAGGATTAAGTTTTCTAGGTCCATCCTTTTGCCTGCAAAATTCATGATGTCCTAGTTTTTAACACCTCAGTAGTATTCCATTGTGTAAATATACCACACTTTTGGTACTCGTTCTTCAGTTGATGGCTGTCTAGGTTGTTTTTAGCTTCTGGCTATTATAAAGAAGGCTGCTATAAACATAGTGGAGCATGGGTTCTTGTGATATGGTGGGGCATCTTTTGGGTATATGTCCAGGAGTAGTACAGTTGGGTCTTCAGGTAGAACTGTTTCCAATTTTCTGAGGAACCTCCAGATTGATTTCCAAAGTGGTTGTACCAATTTGCAATCCCACCAGCAGTGGAAGTGTTCTTCTTTCTCTACATCCTTGCCAGCATGTGTTGTCACCTGAGGTTTATCTGAGCCGTTCTGATTGGTGTAAGGTGGAATCTCCCGGTCGTTTTGTTTTTCATTTTCCTGATGATTAAAGATGTTGAACATTTCTTTAAGTGCTTCTCAGCCATTTGAGATTCCTCAGTTGAGAATTCTCTATTTAGCGCTGTACCTCATTTTTAATTAGGTTATTTGTTTTTGGTTTGTTTTTCTGTTTTTTTGTTTTGTTTTGTTTTGTTTTTGCAGTCTAACTTTGTATATTTCGAATATTAGCCCTCTATTGGATGTAGGGTTAGTAAAGATCTTTTCCCAATCTGTAGGTTTCCATTTTAGTCCTATTGATAGCATTCTTTGCCTTATAGAACTTTTTAGTTTCATGAGGTCCCCATTAGTTAATTTTTGATCTTAGAGCCTGAGCCATTGGCGTTCTGTTCAGGAAATTATTCCCTGTGTTAATGTGTTCGAGATTATTTCCTACTTTCTCTTCTATTAGATTCAGTGTATCTGGTTTTATGTGGAGGTCCTTGATCCACTTGGACTTGAACTTTTTACAAGGACATAATAATGGATCAATTTGCATTATTCTACATGCAGACTACCAGTTAGACCTGCAACATTTGTTGAAGATGCTTTCTCTTTTTCCACTGTATGGTTTTTGCTTCTTTGCCAAGGATCAACTGTCCATAGTGTTGGGGTTTAAATCTCGGCTCGTGTCCAGACAGATCACACCAAGCCGATATGATTGAGAGGTTTAATGAGAGAAGAAGAGTAGAAGAAGAGAGAAAAAGCCTGTCATGAGCACGTGGAGGGAAGGAGGGAGGGGAATGGTGAGAGAAGGGACAGGGACAAAGTGGAAGAGGGCAAGAGAGCAGAGAAGAGAATGAGAAGGGGGCAAGCAGCCTTTTATATAGTGTCAGACACAGCTGGCTGTTGCCAGGTAGCTGTGTTGCCAGGTGGAGCTTAGAAAAAATACCAACACATAAGTGTGTGGGTTTATTTCTGGGTCTTCAATTCTATTCCATTGATCAAACTGTCTGTCTCTGTACCAATACCATGCAGGTTTTATCACTATTGCTCAGCAGTACAGCTTGAGGTCAGGGATAGTGATTCCCCCAGAAGTTCTTTTATTGTTGAGAGTAGTTTTTGCTATCCTGGGATTTTTGTTATTACATATGAACTTTGGAATTCTTCTATCTCTGTGAAGAATTGAGTTGAAATTTTGAATTGCATTAAATCTGTAGATTGCTTTTGGTAAGGTAGCTTTTTTTTTACTATATAAATTCTACAAATCTATGAGCATGGGAGATCTTGCCATCTTCTGAGGTTTTTTATTTCTTTCTTCAGGGATTTGAAGTGCTTTTCACAGAGACCTTTCGCTTGCTTGGTTAGAGTTACACCAAAATATTTTATATTTTTGTGACTATTGTGAAGGGTGTTGTTTCCCTAATTTCTTTCTCAGCCCATTTATTCTTTGTATAGAGGAAGGCTACTGATTTATTTGAATTAATTTTATATCCAGCCACTAAACAACAGACAGCCCACATACTCATGGAAACAGAACAACTCATGCACGACTCAGTGATAACTTGGTCAAGGAAGAAATAATGAATGAAATTAAAGACTTTCTAGATTTTAATGAAAATGAAGACACAGCATACCCAAACTTATGGGATATAGTTAAAGCCATGCTAAGGGGAAAATCCATGGCACTAGGTGCCTCCGTAAAGAAATTGGAGAGATCCTACACTAGCAACTTAACAGCACATTTGATAGCACTAGAACAAATGGAAGCAAACACACCCAAAAGGAGTAGATGGCAGAAAAAAAATCCCTCAGGGCTGAAATCAATCAGTTAGAAACAAAGAGAACAATACAAAGAATCAACAAAACTAAGAGCTGGTTCTTTGAGAAAATAAACAAGATAAATAAACCCTTAGCCAAACTATCTAAAGGAAATAAAGGCAGTATTCAAATTAGCAAAGTCAGAATCTGAAAGGGAGACATAACAAAAGAAACTGAGAAAAATTTTTTAAAAAATCATTAGATCTTACTACAAAAGCGTATACTCAACACAACTGTAAAATCTAGATGAAATGGATGATTTTCCAGACACATATCATGTAACAAAGTTAAATCAGATTCAGTTAAGCTATCTAAACAGTCCCATAACCCCTAAGGAAATAAAAAAAAAACCCCAGGGCCAGATGGTTTTAGTGCAGAATTCTCTCAGACCTTTAAAGAAGATTTAATACCAATACTCCTGAAACTGTTCCACAAAATAGAAACAGAAGGAACACTACTTAATTAATTCTACGAAGCCACAGTTAATCTGACACCTAAAACACACAAAGATCCAACAAAGAAAAAGAACTTCAGAGCAATTTCACTTATTAACATAATGCAAAACTATTCAATAAAATTCTCACAAGAAGAATTGAAGAACATATCAAAATGATAATTCATCACAATCAAGCAGATTTCATCCCAGGGATGCAGGAATGGTTCAATATACAGAAATCCATCATCATAATCCACTAAATAAACAAATTCAAAGGAAAAAAAATCACATAGTCATCTCATTAGATGCTGAAAAAGCCTTTGACAAAATACAACACCTTTTCCTGTTTAAAATCTTGAAGAGATCAGGAATTTGAGACACATACATAAACATAAACAAATGTAATATACAGCAGCCAATATCAAATTAAATTGAGAGAAATTTGAAGCAATCCCCCTAGAATCAGGGACAAGGCTGCCCACTCTCTCCCTATTTATTCAATATAATACTAAAAGTTGTGGCTAGAGCAATTAGACAACAAAAGGAGGTCAAATGGATACAAACTGGAAAGGAAGAAGTCAAGGTATCACTATTTGTGGATGACATGATAGTATACATAAACGACTCCAAAAATTCTACCAGAGAACTCCTTCAGTTGATAAACTACTTTTCCAGCTTTATTGCTGAATCTTCTCATCTCAGGAAAAACCCTGATTTCTGTGGAGTTGTGCACAAGGCTAAAGTCAGAAGGGAAAGAAAAGCTAAGGACACTCTCAAGAGGTGCAGTGGTGACATGCAGCCAGGGGTCAAATGCACGTGAGTGTTTCAGTTATTAACTTGGCACTAATCAGGCTGGAGGTGTGGATCAGTTTATAGAGTGCTTGCTGGACATGCACCAATCCCCAGAGGTTGATCTCCAGCACTGCATTAAGTGGTCATTGTGGTACATGCCCGTCATCCCAGCACTCAGGATGCAGAGAGTGTCAGAGAGAATGGAATTTCAAAGTTATCCTTGGATATACAGTAAGTCTGAGGCCAGCCTGGGTTATCTGAGATTCTACCTCAGAAAAAAAAAAAGAAATCTTTTAATGGAAATAGACTAACTAGTCAAACAAAAGTGTAGTCACAGAAGCAGATCCAAGAATACAACAGAAATTAGCACAAGAGAAATTTGACATTTTAAAACATTAAAGGGTGGGTTTTCAACAAATTGTACTGAGATAGCTGGTTAAATGAAGGCAAGCTACTTCTCTGTCTCTACTTCAGTCTTAAAGTAACTGAAGTTCTGAACAGTTAGCATTAAAAAGGAACTGTGAAATAAGCTAGATAATCCTGTCTACATAATTTTGGGGTAGAAGGAATTTCTACATATATGATGCAGAAACTGTAACTTAAAGAGCAGATGTCTACTATAGATAGTGTCCCTGAGATATGGTAGAAAAAACACAACCACTTATCTACCTAATGGTTGCCTGAACTAGACCAGCATAATACAACACCACTTGACATGCAAACACCATCAAGGTAAATTCTACACGGTTCCACCCATAGATGAAGAGCTATTAGTGAGCTAAGACTGTGGATAGAGGAAGAATCCCTTTCCTCCAGGGATGAGCCCATATAGAATGTCCAATCTCAGGTGGTCGGTTCTGGACACATTGCATGTACAAGAAATGTTAAATGCATTCACTAAGTTGCACATATATATATATATATATATATATATATATATAATTTTTATATGATCATAGGAAGGAAAAACAACTTGAGGGACTGGAGAGATGACTCAGTAGTTAAAAACAAAAACTTCTTTTGCACAGTTTAGTTAGATTCCCAGTGTCCCAGTTTTGAATATTACGACCACCTGTAACTCCGTCTCCAGGGGATCTGATGCCCTCTTCTGGTTTCTGAGAATACTGGCACGCATAGTGCGGTGGATCTACCCACATGGGCACACTCATGCCCATAATTAAAATAAAACTAGAATAGACACTTAAAGAATATTGCAGGTAGCTGAAAAAGCAGGATGTCCACAGTATTGGTGTCAGGAAAAGGCAAACATCATGCATAAAATTTAAGGAAGATTTTCTTTTTACTGCAAACTATACAGAATGAAAAACAGTAAAGCAAACAGAAAAAGATCACACTGTAACAATTATGGATGATAACATAAAAATGCTAATAGCAAGCACCTCAATTGTGTAAAGCATGAGATACCATGTTTAATCTATCACACTGGAAGGAGATAAAGCACAGCGGTATCTTGAACTGACACCGACACAGAAACTGAGTGCTCAATGCGGCTGCCGTGCCTCTGCTTCTATCAGGTACCTTGTACTGGAGAATACAAGACAAGTGGTGGAAGATTTGCCCAAGGCTATTATGGTGGATCTATATGAGTGGTTATTGAAAGAATATTTCCCAAACCTTGCTTCAAGTAATGAACACAATCATAAAACTAAGCAAGACACAGTGGGGGAATTGAGAAACAATGTATAAACATGTTAATATTCCTACTGTAAGTACTGCGTTGAATATTGATTCATAGTAGATCCTTAGGTTTAAAACTGTTATAAGCTATTTATAGAAAACTTACTATTTTTGAAAACTTCATACATACTTCATAAATACACACACACACACACACACACACACGTAATATAAAACCCCCAATTTCTACTCCAACTACCCCAGTACCTTCAACACATTCCCTTCCCAACTTCATGTTCTTTCTTCTTTGTTTATAATAATAGACTAAGTCTAAGTAATGCTGTTCCCATACCCATAAATGTATACATGTGGGCATTGTTCACTGGTCAATGATCCCCTCCACCTCCCAGCAGCCAGCAACAATCAACATCTCCTCAGCTGGGTAGTAGTGAAGCTTGGTGACACTTCTAGGCCCCACACTAGAATTTTTTAACTGGCATGATCTAGTCTGAATCTTAGACATCTGTGGCTATCTGCATAAGACCTACATTAAACTGATTTTTGACTCGTAGTGGGTGGTGGCAGTTTTGTATGCTCAACTTTGCTAATTAATTATTTTCTTTTAAACTGTATATACACACATGTAACAAAAGACCGTAGGAAAATCTGCAAATATTAAGTAGCATGTGTCTACAAGTTGGAATATGGAACTTTTCCCATAAAATTTCTCTCTCTCTCTCTCTCTCTCTCTCTCTCTCTCTCTCTCTCTCTCTCTCTCTCTCTCTCTCCTTCTCCCTTCCCCTCCGTCTCTCTCTATAAAATAGCCTGCAATCCCAGCTATTCAGGAGGCAGAGGTAGGAGTATAAGACTAGCCTGAGATATAAATTCAAGGCCTGCATGGGAAACCTAGCAACATACCACAACAAAGCAAAAAAAAAAAATAAATAAGTACAAATCAGGCAAGGAGGGAGATGGCTTGGCTGCAGAGCATTTGCTTAATGTGTGTAAGTTCCTGGGTTCAGTGCCCCAGCCTAGGTAAAGAAAATAAATGGCAATATGAAAATATCCTGTATTTATTTGCTTTTCTTACTCAAGACCCCATCACTGCCCACCTTATAGAGCAAAACCTAACAAAAGCAGTGGATGCCACTGAAAGGTAGGAGGGTACACTGGTTCCCAGCTCTGATGTCAGGCTCCAGGCTTACGTATTGATCTGATCTGTTCATGGAAGCGAGATGACAAGGACTAAGGTAAGAGCTGCAAAGGTGCAAGTTTCTCACCTACACAAATATGGTCTTTGCCTATGCTCAGTGTCCAGAATCATGTGTCTAAAGATATATAGTACAGTCCCACCCAGAAACTCCTGGAGAAGGGAAAGTGGCCTTCTAGTACAAAGGGGTGCCACAGATATTTTCAGGGTCAGAGGCGAGGGGAAGAGAAAGCAATATTTTTCTGAAAGCTAAGGCAGAAAGAAAATCTCCCTGAATCGTACAAAGACTATTTTCTGACAGACATTTAATAATCTATCTTCAGAGACAGCTTTATTTTTACAGGACTGAAGGAAGAATTTGAACATGTATACAGTTTGTAAAAGGCACTGATGAACAGTGTCTGGTCCCTAGAAGGGTGGCCTCTGGGCAGTGGCTTCAGCATCAGCTGGTATGGGACTAGTTAGACATGCAGGGGGCTGGCTTTAGTCCAGTCCCTAATGAGGTTTTTATTATTATGCTCTCTGGAAATTCATGTACTTGCTCCAGGCTAAGAAACTGTGATGGTTAATCTAGATGTCAACTTGATAGGTAGACTATAACTTCAAAAGCTGAAAAAGAAAACACCTTGTCCAGTTACTTTTCTATTGCTGCAATAAAATACTATGACTGAGGCAACTTATAAAGGAAAACTTTTAATTTGGGGCTCATAGTTTCAGGTGAGAGTCCATTACCATCATGGCGGGGAACATGGCAGCAGGCAGACAGACAGCACTGGAACAACAATTGAAGGTTTGTATCTTGAGAAACAACCAAGAAGCAAAGAGAGATAACTCAAAATGATGGGAGTCTTTTAAAACGTCCAAGCCCACTCCGTGACACATGTTCTCTAACAAGGCCACACTTCCTAACCCATCAGAGTTTCACCAACTATCAATCAAGTATTCAAACATATGAGCCTTTGGAGACCATTGACACCACAAACACCACATTGTCCTTCCTTAGGTTGCTTTGGTCTGGCAGTTTTCTTTGTCACAGCAATAAGAAAAATAACTAATGCACGAGCATGGGTGTATTAGACAGAACATGTTTTATTGCAGTTTTATAATAGGATGGAGATACTGGCCAACTGTGTATCAAAGTGGTATTAAATCATGAAACAAAAACACTTGAGGCACCCACCAAAGAGAGACATTATACCTCGAAGACCAGGGTCTCTTTTCCTTTATCCCTATTACCCTTGTTCCCTCTCTCTAATCCTTTCTTCCTCTCTGCAAGTCTTTCTTCCTCCTCCTTTATTTCTCCCTCCCACCCATCCTTTCTTTCACTCTCCCATATTTCCTCCTCCCTAGTTTCTCCCCCTCCTCACCTCCTTCCATTCCCCCCTTCCTTCCTCCCTTTCATCTTCCCTCCTTTTCTTAATCTGAAGTCCCAGTCAGTAGGTATTAATTTCTTCCTTGTATAAGTTTTTGCTTGATGTCTGCTTTTAGGTATTTTTCCTAAATATCTCTCAGTCCTTTAAACAGAGTTATCAACTCAATTCACATGAATTTCAAAGATGCCAGGCATTCTGATTAAGGGCACACAGCAAACCATAGAGCTGGCATCCAAATTCAAGCCATTTTGCTTCTGCAATGACCCTGATAGGAGAGTTACTGAGGAGAGAAATTCTTCATGGATCAGACAAATGAGAGGTAATTTAATATTTCCTGAAACTTCCATACCTGGATACGAAACACTTCCTGCCTACTTCCATACAAACAGTAATAGGGCCAGGAAGATTTCTCTGTGGGTAAAGTCACTTTCAGCTAAGCTTCACACTCTGAGTTGGATTCCCAGGACCCACATGGTAAAAGAGAACCTGACTCCTGCATATTGTCCTGTGACCTTCCAAGCTCACCGTGACACTTTTAGCCACGTACATGCATGCATATTACACATTAAAAATTAGCACATGTTAAAAAACAATACATTTCTAGAGTTTCATTCTGGAAAAGTCTAGTGGAGCTTGAAAAGAGGAGGAAGCTAGGAAATGTATGCCTCTTGAAAGATTCCTTGATATATGCCTTGCACATTCTTCAATGTAGCAATGCAGCTGTGGACATGAGGATGGGGTACATGGAGGGACTTCTAGGTTTTTCCACCCCTGACTCTGTCCATTACCAACAGCAGAAGGTACATTTTAGGGTGAGATCTATATTCTTTCATCCCCAAATACACAGATCTCACAAAGGATCTCAGCTTCCAGAGTTTTCAGTGAAATGAGTCATCTAACACCAGTCAACATTTCTGTGCTACTTTTCTTAAAAATATATACATACATCATACATACATACATACATACAAACATACATACATACATACATACATACATACATACATACATACATAAGTGAGAAGGTTTGTGTACTGCTATCCCCCCAGAGATGTTGCAAAGCATTTTAAAAACATGAACCATCTCTCTCTCCTCTGGAGAAGCAGGAGGCGATTTGAATAATAACGACAACAAAAACACAAATGAAAGCAAACACATACAGGCAATTTCTCTAAGAAAACACACTCCAGGCGCCCGCCGACCCAGAGCAGACAAATAGAGTCACTCTGGTTTTGCTTGTGTTCTTTCTTCTTGCAAAGCTCATTAAGCAGCAATTATACAGTGATCTGCAGGAAGAATAGCTGTGCCATTTGGATTCCATGTGACTGCGGAGACACTGCTGAAGAAACTCACGGAGGAAGAGTTGAGACTTCTTTTGATTGAGAGGCCGAACTTGTGTGCTGAAGTATACAAATCACTGTGCTCAAATACTGAATGGGAAGAGAACCCACTCATGCCTAATATATTTAAAGAGCAGTGGTCCAATTCCAAAACAATCCCTACCTTTGGCTTCTCTCCTTCCCTTCCAAAGAAAGTCTTTATCTCCCTGAGTAGATATTATCTTTCATTCAGATAGTTCAAGGATGCTAATACAATTGAGAATACATTCCTATTGAAAACTAGGTAAAATCAAGAACATTTTTAAAAGTCAACCTTTGTTGTATCCCTGCTCTATTGTCTCACTGAACTTGGACAAATACATTAACTTCTTTCAGGAGGGAAGATTCTCAGCCATCCTCAACTTAGGGCTTGAAGTTTCACAGATAATTTCTGTAGGGTTTTTAATGTGGTACTCAGCGTTCATGTTGAAACAATTTAATAGACAAGATTCTTCCTTCTCCCAGTTCTCTTCTGAGTAGAAAAATAGGAGGAAGACTCAGACCTTGCAAAATACCACTTCCTATAGTGGCTTCTACTTACCATTCAAGATATATTGTTGTTCTGAGGTTGTGGGCCACATGCTGCAATGTCTTCAAAATATGATGGCTTGAGCTTAGGTCAGAATCCCTAAATTTAGGAGTTTGCTTGCTTTCTTATGCTTGGAGACACATGTACTTGTGCAGATCGGGCTTAAAGTGCCTGTCTCCTCCTGATACACATCTTGTCTTCCCACTTCCTAAAAGACCAAATTTCTTGGCTCCTGAATGCTGACAAAGATAGGTACAGACTGCATTTGCCAGAGATACACAGGTGGTCCACCCTGCCAATGGACCTGTACCCCATAGAATGGTAGCCTGTCTCTAATTCCAGCACTGCTAACATTCACCTATCAGGAGCAGAATTTATCCTTAACCCAAGCCCTTCCCTCCACTCTTAGTCTGAAAGTTGACATGATATATTCCCATTAAAACATTGCTGGTAAAAATTCACATTTGAAAAATCTACTGTATTGTGGATAGGCTGACTCACTCATGGGAAGAGAATAGAAATTTATATTCAAAATTGGAATCTAAAAATTTGTTTCTGTCCTGTCAGAGTACTAGCTAACAGAATCTATATGTCTATCCCTGAAAATCATCATTGTCTGTCTAAGCCCAAAATCATCTTTGCCACCAATTCCCTGTTGTAAAATGAGTCTAGTGCCCAACTGTCCTAATTAGGGCATCTATTTCTGTGATAAATACAACAAACAAAAAGAACTTGGGTAAGAATGAGTTAGTTCAGCTTACAACTCTCAAATTGAAATTTATTACCAAGGGAAGTTATGGCAGGATCCTGGAGGCAGGAACTGAAGCACAGACCAAGGAAAAACATTGCTTACTGGTTTGCCCCTCATAGCTTGCTCAACTCATTTGCTTTCTCATTTATCCCAGATCCACCTGCCCAAGGATGACATGAGCCACAGTGGGCCCACCCATATCAATCATCAATCAATACAGTGCTCCACTTTCCCACAGGTGAGTCTTACAGAGGCATTTTCTCATTTGAGAGTCATCTTTCCACATGATTCTAGCATGTGTTAAGTTGAAAAGAATAAGAAACAGGACACCAGCAGTGCACAGTGTTCATTGAGTTAGCTGAAAGTAATACTCTCTATTCCCCTCATCCCTGACTCTAACACAGAGGGGTCAGGCCAGAGAGCTCCTGGGATTCTTTCAAATCCTACCATTCATGTAACAGTAAGTCCATTTGCTTCCATTGTCTGTGGACATTTTTAAGGACTTTGAGATGTCTTTTCGTTTGTTAGATTCTTTCCCTCCTATCTGTCCCTTTAATGCAGTCTGTTATGTAGATACTTGCTGTTTCCATCACCTATTTGTTTGCCCAACTTCATGTTGGTCTGAGCAATGGCAGGTAAGCAAATCAAGAGTAAGATGTGAGAGGTAGAGACATAGCTCAGCTAGTAGAGCTCCTATCTACACTGCATGTGGCTCTGGATTTGATCCCCAGCACTGTATAACACAACTAATATTGTAGTACACATAAATGACCCTCAAATCTCCACTAGGGAACTCTTACAGTGGATAAACACTTCCAAAGAAGCATTAGGATACAAAGTTAAGCACAAAGCAGAAGCCTTCCTACATACAAATGACAAATGGACTGAGAAAGAGATCAGAGAAACAGCACCTTTCACAATAGCATTGAAATATCTTAATGATCAAAATACCCAAATGAAACTCTAACAAAGCAAGTGATAGATGTGTATAATAAAAATGTAGTCCATTGAAGGGAGAAACTGAGGAGGGCATTAGAAGATGGAAAGGTCTTTGATGCTTGTGTGTTGGTGGGATTAATATTGTGAAAAGCAACATCCTATCAAAAGTAGTCTACAGAGCCAACACAATCCCCATCAAAATTTCAACACAATTCACAGAAATTGAAAGGATAATTTTTAGCAACACGTAGAAAAACAAAGACCTAGGATAGCCAAGAAAGCCCCAAATAATAAAAGAACTGCTAGAGGTACCACCACTCATGAGTTCAAACCATGTTTTGTACTAAAGAGCTATAGTAATAAAAAGTGTGGTACTGGCATAAAACCAGACATTTTAATCAATAGTATTGAATGAAGATCCATACATAAGTTCACACACCTATGGGCACCTGGTTTTTGTTAAAAAAAACCACAAATACAAACTGAGAAAACAAAAGATGGCATCTCAACAAATAGTGCAGGTCAAACTTATGAGCTGCATGTAGAAAGATGCAAATAGATCCGTGTTTATCACCCTGTTCAAAACTCAACCTCCAAATGTATCAAGGGCCTCAACATAAGTCTTTATTCCCTAAATCTGATAGAAAAGTGGGAACTTATTGGCACAGAAAAATGCTGTCTGAAGAGGACAAAGTGCATAGGCACTAAAAAAATAATTGGATCTTATGAAACATAAAAGCTTCTATATGGAAAAGGATACTATTATCCAGACAAAGCATCAGGCTACAGAATAGGGAAAGATCTTTGTCAATGCCACATATGAGAGAAAGTTACTACCTAACTATATAAAGAACTCAAAAAAACTGAACATCAGGATCTGCAGGATGACACAAGGCAACAACCTGATAACCTGGAGGATACCTGATGAGAATTCAATATTCATGGTGTTATAGAAGCTAGAGACCTGGAACCTGACTGACAATGAATTGTAAATGATTCATTGCAATGAACATTTACAAGTGAAGATGTCTGGGCAGAGGAGTATACTGTGGGTCACACTGTGATACACTGCAGTTTCCACTACAAGATTTTTTTCTATCCTTTGCTTTGTTTTTGTTCATTTGTGTGTTTTATTTTAGAGGGTCATTCACAAGGGTAGAGGTTTGTTATGAGGAGATGGGGAGATGAGTGGGACCAGGGTTTCTGCTGTGAAACTCAGAGGTCAATAAAAAGCTTGGAAAAGAAACAAGACAAAGAATCCAGTGTAAGTAATGGAGTACAGAACTAAACAGAAAGTTCTCAAAAGTTGAAACATAAAGAAATGTTCAGTATTCTTAGGCATCAGGGAAATGCAAATCCAAACTACCTTGATATCAATAAAACAAATGACAGCTCAGAGGATATAGGGTAAGAGGAGCACTTCTCCACTGTTAGTGGGAATGCAAACTAGTACAACCATCAGTGTCACAGTTCCTTGGGAAGTTAGGAATAGAGCTGCTTTGAGATCCATCTCTGTTCAATTAGTTTTGTGGGAGTTGTCTTCAGAAATAGGGCCTTACTGTAAGTTTGCAGAGAACAGACAGTAGCTTTGGCAATAGCCCAGGTTGTTTGGAGGGTTTAATAAGGCCCCTTTGGGCAACAACTCAATTAGATGTAACCCATTCCAGACAGGTTTCATTGGGTGACAAGATATTTCTAACTGAGGCTTGTCTCCCCATCATTTGATGATTCGATTTAGATTTCTTTCAGATAGGCATTTATTTTCTGAAACTTCTACTGTGTTAGGTTCAATATAACTGCCTCAAGTTGCCCTTAGTTTTAGCTGTCCCTCCCTACACACTCCTTAAAACAACCCTGCCCTCTTCTTCCCTGCTTGATCTTCCTGTTCCAGTTGACGCCAATCACCAGTTTATCCATAACTGTCTATTCTATTTCTCCCTCCTAGGTAGATCCCTCTTCTCCAATCCCCTACTCTCTAACTAACCTCTGTGGTTATACAGATTGTAGCCAGTTTACTGAAGATTTAGCAGATATCATCTACATGTAAAGGAGTACATGCCATGTTTGGTTTTGGGGTATGAATTGCCTCATTCAGGATGATTTTCCCCCAACTCCATCCTTTTATCTGTGAATTCATGACTTTTGTTAACAGCTGGGTAATATTTCATTGTGTAAATGTCCCTGAATTCCTTTATCCTCTAATCTACTAATGGACATGTAGGTGTCTCAAAGTTTATATTCAGACTGCTCTTTGCATGACTGCGACAATCCTGGAGGTCACTCAAATGGGTAAGTTAGTAAACTCCAGTGAAGGTCAGAAGGCAGATATTCTAGGCTTTATGAACTGAAGGATAAAACTGAGAATATTATGGAGTTATTCAGAGAACATATGAGAAGTAATTTCTACAAAGCTATTGATAATAAAGTTAAAAGTAACTGTTAATCATAAGAATTGGATTATTGTAGAGGATAATACATTGCCACCCTGGGCTTCAAAACTGCACTCTTTATCATCAAATTGGTTACCACTACTTGCCTGTGAAAGCCATGTGATTTTCATTGTACTACATATTTATTTCTTTAGAAAAGAATTTTTATATTTATTTGAGAATTCATTCAATAAATTTTGATCACATTCACTACCTTTCCTTTCCCAACCCTTCCTTTTTCCACACCCCTGTTTCTGTTGTACATCTTTGTCCATCATCTCATGGGTGTGGATGGTCAACTTACCAAAGGCCCTTAAAGAAGCCTGCCTCACCAACCTCCAGCAGTCAGAATTTTTCCTTTGTTTAAGCAGGAGCCTTGTGAGCCTGCCCTCTCCATGTTGGAATGTTGAGTGGTTTTATCTTGTGCAGATCTTGTGCAGTAAACCACAGCTGCTGTGAGAGTCATGAGTTCAGTGATCATGGCAGGCATGTTTTGTCCTGGCTGACCTCAATCTCTTGCTGTTACACCTTTTCTCTCTGAGACATATAGTAACCCATTCCAGACAGGTTTCATTGGGTGACAAGATATTTCTAAGTGAAGACCCCGTTTAGTTTACAGCACTTATAAAAAGAGGAGGTGACCTATATATGACTGATAGCGAACACTCTCGAGATACCAATAAGGTATGTATGCATGGGTATAATTATGGTCTATTTTTTTTCAGACTTATACAAGTAGAAACTTTGTCCTGACATGTTTTGTATGGTACATGACTCTGTTTTCATGAGATAGTCACAATGTACAACAAAAGCCCATGGCCTGCTATTGTAATTATTAATGCTTAAAAGATTAAACAGAATAGAACAGATTATAAAGGTCACTATATATGGCAAATGTGGTTTGGTTTGGTAATTTGGGAAAGGGATGTTAGATATGTATCTATGACCCTAACATAGGCTTTCTTTATGGGTCTCAACGCAACATATACAAGAAATTGATTCAGAGACATCTCTCTAAAAATATGATCAGAGTGGTATCTTCAAGATTCAGGCAAAGAACTAGCATTGCTGCGTTCCTTCAATGGGTATAAAATCATGTTAGTGTCTATGTCGATGTGTTGCATGGTCTATATAGAGAGTGATCAGACAGAGAAATTATACAATTTGGTTAGATAACAACCTCATGTTGCGTCAGCTGTTTTATGAATCCACCTATGTATTTAGAACATAGTTATTTTTTGCAAGTTTTTAAAAATACTTAGTATTCTAATTTACAATGTGGAAAGAGTTTAGGAATTATGTCTGAGAATAGTGAGCTTGAATCATTCTGAGCAAAAGTTGATTTCTCCTTAGGCTGGGTGACATGGTCCATATCTCAGAACAACCCCACTCCATTTTCTTCCTCCCTCTTTTCCTCTTAGGTGACCCAGGGGGAAAACCCATCTGATAATTACACCCAGTTTTACGAACAATATCAAATAGTCAAAGGCCCACAGGCTTGTAGGGAAGGGTGGAAAGCACAGACTGCTTCTGGCTTCCACGATCCTAGAACCATGCTTAAGAAAGCTTTATTGGGCATCTCATTCTAAAATGATCTTGAGTTTCCACCTTCCTATCACACGGGTAAAAAATACAACCACTACTTTATCCTAGGTAGCTATGTGAAACAAAACTTTGCTATAAGCTCAAATCCTATGTATTTCTCCTCTCTTCTGCACCCTCTTTCTCCTCTTTATTGATTATACTTCTGTGTAGCACATCAGATCCAGAGACCCCAACATCCTAGGCAAATGCCTAACTCTTCGATGCCAACCTATTCCTTCCCATGAAATACGAGGTGGTAACTAATCATATGTTACCCTTCAAGCTTAAAAGAGATTCATTGAACTCTTTTAAATAAATTTTGAAATATTATTTTAGCTTTTTAGGTGTGTGTGTGTGTGTGTGTGTGTGAGAGAGAGAGAGAGAGAGAGAGAGAGAGAGAGAGAGAGAGAGAGAGAGAGAGAGAGATGTATGTAGTACCCAAGGAGGTCAGAAGAAGGCATCGGATCACCTGGAACAGGAGTTATAGGCAGTTGTGAGTGATAATGTGGGTGCTGGGAGCTGAACTCTGATCCCCAGCAAGATCAGCAAGTAGTCTTAACAGTTGAAGCATCTACGCAACCCAACCATGACAGTTTTTTTTTTTAAAGTATTTTTAATCTGGCAATCTGCAGTCCCCAGAAAGAGATGTGGCCTCAAAAGTTTAGCTGCTTGTAACTGGGAACAGATGACGGTGGAGAGCAGGTTGTCCTCCACTCTTCTCCACAGGCTGGCAGTGTTTTGAATGCAGGTTGTTACCCATGGGAACTTTGCACTGTAAGTCTTTTATGTAAAGACACAACTTTATCCTACTATGACTTTATCATACTATGAAGATTTCTTGAGATGCTGGATACCATTCTATATAATAAGGCCATCAGAGGGGTACTGCTTGAGGTCTTTCAGTGGAGACACAGGCTAAGAACAAGGAGAATGCCCCCAAAGATTTACAAAAAGGCTATTTTAGAAACCCCTTAGCAATTTTTTCCTTTATCTCTTTGCAGAACTCCTCTGTGAACTTTATTTACTCCTGGCGAGATGCTATTAGCCGGATGTCAATTGATTAATGAAAGAGCCTTCCTTGGTATCTTAATTACTGGTTATAAAATAAGCCCCAGTTAATAAAATAATGATCTGAAAATTATACAGATATTGCCAGTCATTGTTGGGCATTTGGAAAGAATCATGCACTTTATTTCTTTAAAAGTTGGTGTTTAATGAGCACTGGAAAAAACACAATTTAAAAGCTTCCTTCCTGATATCATTTAATTGTAAATTTAAAAAATTTTAAAAATATTTAATCACTTGAAAAACATCACTTAATGAAGGGAGGGGTGACAGAGCTAGCTAACAGGCAAGGTGGTAGAGAAAGTTGGCAGGGAATTAGCCTGATGGCAGAAATATGAGGGTCACGGTCAATGCTGCCCTGTAAGCAGTGGGCGTCACATGGTCAAATGACTGGATGTGTGCATCCTAAGCAGCAGAGACTAATTACTCGACAAGGAGTCTAGCAACACTGGCCTATGAACTTATCAGGGGGATCTGATAGAGTATCCAGGGAAAGGAAAACCATGTCTCTAATTAACACATCAAAGCTATGTACCTATTAAATTAGAAATGTACTCACTGTGAGGAACATTTGGTCTAACACGCTGCTTCTTTTCTTAGAGGCAAAGGTAACCATTACCTTCAATACTGAAATCTTTCAACAAGACCCCGAAGCTTAGAGAATATACACAGTCTTTGCAGTTGCACTAGAAATGATATGGTCTCCAGTGATGTGCCCAACTGCAGAGCAAACCTGTGCACCTTCTACAAGTTGGAGACTGGATTTCTTCCTCTATGCTGGTCCAAGTTCTGGAATGTGACAACTGTTAAGGTTTGTGTCGGGTTTGAAATGTGAGCATGACTGTTTGTAGTGTACTTTGCCCTGCAGGTTACCTCCCTCAGCCACTTTTGTGCATTGGAGACTGAAGAATAACCTGAGATAGAGTGCTATCTGTCTCACCCATGGTGATATTAGGAGTGACTCACTTTGATGTACACATGATGATGATGATGATGATGATGATGATGATGATGATGATGATGATGATGGTGGTGATTATGACGACGATGATGATGATGATGATGACGATGATGATTGCTGTTTGCTGAAGTTTAGGGACATAATTTGAGCACATTTTCAAAAATGTCTCAAGGTATAGACATGCACTACCGTCTTAGGTCAAACAAGGACTCCAGGACACAGAGAACTCTGATGACTATTATCTGAATTCATAGAATCCATACACTAGCTTAAAATGCTGCTGTTTTACTAGAACAATTTTCTTTCTGTTGAAATGAGTGATTTATTGCAGACAAGGATGTGAGAAAGAAAGCAAGGACCTCTGTACAATGCTAGTGGGAACATAAATGAGGTTAGCCACTCCAGAAATTGGTATGGGAGGTTCTCAAAAACTTAAAAATAGGACAGGTAAGATGGCTTGGCTAGTAAAATTCTTGCTGTGCAAGCACAATGACTGGAGTTTGAATGCCCAGAACATATGTGGCCCTGGGCTGTGTAACAGATCGGTTAGTCCAGTTCACCTAAGAGATAAAAGATAGAAATGAGAGAATCCCTGGAAGTTCAAGGGCGAGCTAGCCTGGTGTACACCATGGCAAACGATATAGAAACCTTGTCTTAACAAGATGGAAATTGAAGACTGACAACCAGGGTCTACAGGGTTTTCCTCCAAGGTTACATGTGTGCCATGGCTTGCTCATACCTGCATTTATTAACATGTACATGAATGAATACATCATGTACCTACACACATATCACATCCATACATACATATACCAAATTTTAAAAATTAAGAAGAAACTAAACATAGAAATACCATATGATCCAGGCATCCAATTATTGGGTATGTTGCTGAAGACTCTTAGTCAGAACACCACACAGCTTCTCCTCCTCCCCTTCCGCCCTCCTCCCTTCCCACCCCCTGACACTTTGTGTCCTCGTATTCTTTCTCTTTTTGCCCGAGCTATTGGCAGTCATTTGCTGATGAAGGAGGAAGAGCCATTTCTCCTTTGGGTACTTAGCAAAGGGCAAGATGCCCATGCCACACTGAATAACCCCATACTCATGGGAACACTCAATGGACTCGGGGAATTATTAATAACAACAAAAGAGGCAGACATGAAGTTGAGAGGGTCCCAGGGCTGAGACTCCTGAAGAAGTTGGAGGGAGTTGTATGGATGGATAGGATCGATATATAATATTGTATAAACTTCTAAAGAAATTTCTCAAAATAGAATTAAAATATAGAAGACAGTATAGAACAATTCCCTCTGCAAATTTCCCTAGTTACAGAGAGAGAGAGAGAGAGAGAGAGAGAGAGAGAAGAGAAGAGAAGAGAGGAGAGACAGAGACAGAAACAGAGACACAGAGTGAGAGACAGAGAGAGAGGGAAGGAGGGAGGAAGGGAGGGAGGGAGGGAGGGAGAGACAGACAGACAGACAGGGAGAATGATGAACACAATTACTAGAGCTGTGGAGATAGCTCAGTGGTTTAGAACACTTGTTACTCTTGCAGAGGACTTGAGTTCTGTTTCTAGCTCCCACATTGGGCCATTTTCAACTACCTGTAACTCTTACTAGATGGGTGCTGAATTCACATGCACATACTCACACAGAGACAAATAACTACAAATAAAGTATCTCAAAACTTAAGTCAGTTACTCTTCCTTGCTCAGTCTCCTAAACCAGATTTCATAAGCCTATTAACTCAGATTCACGATCTCCAAGTGATAGTTATGATGTTGGTGGTGGTGGTGATGATGATAAAGAAAATATTCAAGACAAAAGAGATAATTCTGGAATCAGGCAAGATCTTTACCTAAATTCCACTTACGATACAACAGCATGAATAGAGAATATCTGATTTCTAGAGCCATTGGGTTCTGCCTGACAGAATCTATTTAAATGCTTTGGGGAAAGCTCTAGACTGATTCTAAAGCTGCCCTCTGACCTGTGAGCCACTCTTCCTTCACCCTTTCAATGAGCCATCCCCAGGAAGTCAGATAGAGCTTGCCTCCCTCTTTTGCCTTCCCAGATCATTAGATCATTAATTGGTTTATTAAGAAGAAATTCCCTGCGATACAAGACTCCTTCCATTGACTTAGCAATTGGTACCTCAGGGCTATTAAAGAAAGCAAGCATCCCCTGAAGCATCCAACATTTATCATCATTTTCCTCAGCAAGTGGGACTTGCAGGACCCAGCAACTCTCTGTTCTCTTCTCTAATAAGCTGTAGGGATGGCCTGAGGAGGGAGCAATTAAATTCATTGAGTGGCAAGATAAAATTTCAGAAGGCTGGTGGAGGGCTAGGAGTATCTCCATTATTTAGCCTCCCTTATATAATCTAGTCACCCTACTGGAGCTGAGCATTGCTGATTGGGATAAAGGATGGAATGGAACTGGTAATTTGCATCATTCTCTCTCCTGATCCTCCTCATGACTATCTCTTTGTGTTCTGTAGACATCCTTTGGTCCACACAAACCACACTTGCCAGAGAAGCCCATCATTGTCAAGTTATAGCCAGGTATCACATAGGCAGTCATGGAATGATAGAAAAACCTCTTAGACCAGAAATCAACTTCTCAGAAATTCCAAGATCTCAGGCCCTCAGCTTATAGCCCAGAGCAGGGGTCATATGCTAGCATTAAAGGTAACTCTGATTCATTTACATTCCATGATTTAAACACCAGGAAAGTTCATGGACTGATCTTGCCCTTAGATTTTTTATTTAGCAACTATGGGGAACTGAATTCAGTCTTTTGAGTCTGTGTCTGACAGGCTTTCCCATTTTGCATTATTCTTCAACCATCAGTCAAGGGCATCTCATCCATCATACTTGTGCTGGGTGTTGGCTGAGAGTATTTGTCTAGTTCTTATCCTTAGTGATATGTAGAAAAATGAAGGATAGATACAAAGGAATTTGCTTTTAGAAAAGACTCATGTACATGCTCTGACTTGCTCAGGCAGACATTTTAGCTCACATATTACTAAAGGAATAGCCCTCATTGTTAAATACCCATGTGTGCCAGGCACCCTTCTAGCCTCTTCTCTTGCCCCTTCACTTGCTCACAGAATACCTTCTTCTTTATTATTCCCAATTTACAGATGGGGCAATTAAGGCATTATCTTCAAGGCATTGTATGCCTGCTTGAAAACAGAAGGTTCCTTGGGAGTAGGTGCAAGCTGATTCATGTCTGAGTGATCTTCGAGATGGTTCTCTTGTGGATGGTCTCGTCTGTGATCTCATGCTGTCACCAGCCTTGGCTCTAGACAGGTGTTCCTAGTTCCTTTAAGAAGTCCTACGGTCCAGTGATTAGGTCATCATATCCATCAACCCCAATGGAACAAGTGATTGAGGTCCTACTTAGTACCCAGTTCAGGTTCCCTGGATGGCAGGAGATGCACATGTCAAAGATGTGGGGCCTTGCCAAGTTTAATATAGATGAATTCAACAACATGATAGCTGAGAAGTGGCTCATGCCTTGTGACAGTGATGTCAAAAACATTTCAAGCCACAGTCTCTTGGACAAGTGATAGTTCCTGAACACATTAGTGCTTCTGCTATACTGAAACTATGTTCACCATTAAATCTCCCATCTACTCTAGAAAGAAAGAAAAAGAAAGAACAATTGAGGGTAGGTCAGTCACTGAAACATTGTAGAACTTGACCAAGGCCACACAGCTATGAGATATACCGCAACTATCCTTAGAACCTAGTCACAGCTTCACTTGCATAGTGATTCTCATGACAGCAACTCACTGATAATTATTGATAATCAATGTGAAATTGGTATGGTGTGTCCCCACCACCAGACAAACACAGGCAGACAGGGAAGTTCTCCTGAGAAAGGGTATCCCCCATTTTTCTCCAAGCTCAAAAGGCCATCTGATCATGGCGGACTGTTACCTGAATAGTGAGCGTCCCCAACAGTATAATTTGGTTTATAGGCTAGAAACTTAGGTCCCCTGCCATTATTAAGGTTACAGGACAGCACTGTATCTTCAGCATAAGGAAGAAAACAGCAGAAGATGGAGAAATATTATAAATGAGCTCTGAAGTTGTAGCTCATTTGTATCCTGTTATTTAATACTTGATTTCCCAAATTTTGTGTAGTGAGCTTTTACTGTTTCTAACGTAACACAAATTAAGAATTACTGTGGAAATACTGTACCTGCTTGCTCTCAGAACATGACCACCCCCCACCCACCCACACACACACCCAGTTGGGAACACAAGAGACCAACCAGAGTAGAATGAAGGTCCTAACTCATGGGCATCACGAAAACACACTCAGATTGGAAGATTCTAATTCCCTTGGTATCAAATGAACTGGAGAAGAAGGATGATGTGCAAGCCCTAAGCAGGTGATCTAGCTTTGAGCTCGTGAAGCTCCTGCATCAACTTCCTGAGTTCTAGCTTTATAGGCATGAGCCTATACTACACTAGACTCGTAATGATAGATATGGAGAAACTCCATTTCTTACAAACAATTCTAGTGCAGCATGGTGGCTCATGCCAGGAGGCTCGAGAGTTCAAGGCCAGCCTGGGATTCTTGAGATTACTTGAAAAAGTAAAATAAAAGAAGGGCATAAAGTATTCTAAGGGGAAAAATAGTGAATATGTGTGTGTGAATATTGTGTGTGTAACGAAACAGGCTGAGAAGGGAGAGCCATGATAATAGGGCCATCCTCGATGACATAGAGAGATGTGTGTCAAGTGTGTGTCCACATGTGTCTGCAGGGGCTCAGCACCTGTGCAGAGACGCAAGGAGGACTGGTTTCCTATCCGCTTCCTCTGCCTTTTCCTCCTGATAAAGGCCTCATCATTGTGCTATTTACTATGAAAAAGCACCATGATGAAAGTGAGCAGGCATGGAGGCAGGAGCAGGACATGGAAATCCCACCATTAACAGCAAGCACAAAACAGGGAGCACAAACTGGAAATGAGGCTAAGTTATATGTTCTCAACACCAGTGGCTTTCTTCTTCCAACAAGGCTGGAATTCCTAAACCTCCCTAAACACTGCTCCCAACTGGGCACTAACTAACTGTGCCATCACCAGAGCCTGGGGCGGGAGGGGGTGGTGCATTTCTCATTCAAACAACAAAACTCATTGTACTTGCAGTTAGGCTGGCAGCTAGCAAGCCCGAAAGATCCTGTCCCCTCTTCATCTGATAATAGCAGGGTTATAGGTGCATGTGCACACCCACACCTTGTGAATTATATGGGTGCTGGGGATCAGACTACGGGTTCTCATGCTTTCACAAAAAGCACTCTTAACTCCAAGCCTTCTCCCTAGCCCTTCACTTTAAAAAAAAGGGGAGGAAGGGGGAACTCTGAAAATATTAATGTCATCATTAATTTATGGGAAGAAATTACAGGTTAGAATGTCCACCTCTGAAGGCCAGAAACACAAGACCTTCTGGAGACTCATGCTTAGACTGTCTTCTAGGTCCTCAGAGGATGCTTGCTCTCTGTGACAATATGCCTGCTATGTGTACTTATCTACCATTACTATTAGCCCATAAGCTAATATGTTGTACAGAGCATATCTTCAAAAGCAATATGCTAGACTGAAATCAAAGGAAGCTAGAAAAGGTGAATTATCACCTTCCAGAACTGCTGGGATCAAGTAAACAGCAAAGTTCTTTATGTCCTCCAGGTGTCCCAGGTCAACCTTGGCATGCTACGGAAGGAGCTTGTCCTGGAAGATGACTGCTTGGGAGGAACGCAGCTGAGTGATGTCCCTCTGTCTAGTGCATCATGTCTGCCAGTGGGATGTTGTTTGCAATAGACCATCACGTACCAAGTCAGCTTTGTCACTGTCCATTCACCCCTCTAGCAGAGGCTGCTAGAAGCTGGCTTCTATTCTGCTGCTTTGACATTGCCAGGTTCTTTCTGTTCCACCATGCTTTGTGTGTTGTATCTGTTACCGACAAAGCTAAACTCCAGATGCCTAAACTGTTAATAGAGGAAGTTTTACAGGATGTCCCAGCTGTTCTCAAGCTCCTGCACTAAAGCATTCCTCCTGCCTCAGCTTAGCTAGTAATCAGGACTGGTAAACCAAGTCTAGGTTCTATTTCTTTTTCTTTCTTTTCTGTTATTTTGCTTTTCAGTTTAATCTTTGGTGTGTGTGTGAGTGTGTGCATGTGTGTGTAATATAATATTGTAATATGATCATATCCACTCTATTTCTTCTTCGCACCCAGTATATCCTCCTCCCAATTTCATGTCATCTTCATCTCCTCTCATTTTAATAACCCACGGGGTCCAGTTAGTGTTGTCGATATGGCATTGGTGTGACCCATCCACTAGAACATGGGCATTTAGCAACCTTATCCTCAAATAAGAATGGCTCTCCTCCTTATGACTTTAATTGGTATAAACTCCTCAGTAAGTGTTAGGGCCTCATGGGTCCCTCCCATACCTGGGCTAGAATGTTAAGCAGAGCAATCTTATGCAGGGAACCCCAGCTGCTATGAGTTCATGAATGCAATGAGCTTATCACCTCTAGAAGAAATCATTTCACAGCTCTCCTCCCCATCCTCCTGTACGTACTTCCTTAATTCTTGTTTCAGCCTCAATACTGGTTCCATTCCCTCTAGGATGCCAAACACCTGCAAAACCAGGAATATTCCACCTGCAGTGGAATAGATTTTTCTGGCGTTACAGCCCTCACCATTATTAGGGTCTATCTTGTTGAACTATTCACTTGTCTATTTTCTGTCTCCCACTGAATGCTAGCTTTGAGAAAACCTGGTTGCTTCCTCCATGGCTAGTGTCCACACTAGTGTTGGAACACAGAAGTTGCTCATGAAAAACATGAGAAAAGAGAAAGTATCTGCACAGCATCTACCTTCTCTGTCCACTGCTTATGAACATACACATGATTTGATTCTTTCTAGAAGCCTTAAAGACAATACCATGGCTTCCTTTGGGAAGTGAGGTAGCTTCCAGAAATGGAATGTGGGAGAGAAAGCAGGCAAGCGCCTAGGCTGTGTCAGAATTCACACGTGACCTACCAAGCCAGGCTGGCTCCACAGTCCGCTCTTGTTCCCTTCCTTATGCACCAGTTTTCTGACAAAGTAAGCAATATAATTCATGACTCTACTTCTGGCCACTTGAACGCATCCAACAGACAGTGAGATCAATACTTGTGTGGCTGGGCTGTCCTTTTCACCCTCAATCGGCCATGTTGCTCCTTTGCAATACTGTTTTCTTCGTTCCAAGCTAAGACTGTCACCTCTAAGCTGAGAGAGAACCAGAGCTCAGGGTGAAGACTGTTTCCATTCGTACCTTATTGTGGTCAAGTATTTATGGTTCATCATTATGTGGACCTAGGCCTGCAGCTACAATATTTTCAATTACAAAATGGGGGGGGGGTTCAGATAGTCCAAAGAGTTTATCCAGTGATCGTGTCAGCTGGTTGCTACTTGGGATCTTAAATTGCTACAGGTAGCCTGAAGGTGCAACATGATCTAGCCCCTCCTTGCTTCTCCGCTCCATCTTTCCAGCAGCCTCCCTTAGTATCTTCTAGTAAGTCATTCCTGTATCTATTCTAACACCTTCTTCTTGTTATGGCTTTCTGTCAACATGCCCTCAAGTCATTCTCTCACGGAGTAATACTGATCTAGTGTTATTTTAAGGATTTCTCTCAGGGTGAATCTTTCTAGAAAGGTTTTTCTAACCAGCCATACTATACTCTTCTGCCCTGCTCTCGCACCTATTTATCCATGGTCTATAATAACCAACATATTGTGCATTTTTATAATATTACATTCCATTTTAGTGACCAATCACTTGTATTTCTCTTTGTTTTCTAAAAGATCACCTGCAACTAAGGGATCAAATCTTTCTCATGACAGAAATAACAATAGAAATACTTATTTATGTATTTCTCCAGTACACTAGATTCTCTATCAAAACCACATGTGTTATCTCTTTAATTTAATCAATAAATCATTAGTGAACTGAACACCCATTATATAAGCACTTAATACTGAGACAGACATGATGGCATTCTGTAACCCCAGCACTCAGAAGGCTGAGACAGGAGGATCACTATGTATGAGTTTGGTGCTGATTTTGGCTATAGAGTGAGTTCAAAGCCAATATGGGATACATAGTGAAATCTTGTCTCAGAAAGCTATTGAATTTACAAGGTATTCTACGTACTCAGGGTGACTTCTGAAGATGCCCAGAAGCAAATCTCATTGTCTATTCAACTGCATCTTTCTTCAGGCTTCTGAAGCCAACCATGTCCCCAAACCCATTATGTTTCTTCTTGATACTTGTCTTACTTGGACCACTCAATCTGAGAGGTGGGTAAGCTTTCTATGTGTATAATTATAACCCAAACTTCCTAATTTGTATCATAGAATCTTATGTTGGACAACTAAGGCGGCTTATCTAACTTGAGTATCCGGTCAATGATTTTTTATAATCTTCATATGCGACCCAGCAAAGTATTTACTAAGAAAGTTAGTCGTCTGGAGTTCAGCTCTGGACCCCAACCCTAGGCTCAGGATTACTTGTCATTCCATGTGTAACTTTGAAGCCAACACTTAAATCTCAATTTCTCTCTCTGTCAAATTAGCATGTCAACCCTAGTCCCACAGATCAGCAGAGCTCCTGATTCATTTTAAAGGTTTGAAATGTATTAACTGCTAATATAGGGGACTATAAAAGAGAAAGTAAGTCCTTGATTTTGAAAATTGGGAATGAAGCCAGGAAAGGAGAAAGTATTGATCTAGCGGCTGGCTCACCTGAGGACCCCACCACAGCCTTTCACCTCTCAAATCCAAAATCTTTATAATTTTTTATACATGAAGCATATGAAACTTTGAAGCCTAAAGTATCAATCTTCTTTTTACCCCTTCATTCTTCCTCAGGGTCCTTTAAAATGTTGTTAGCTATGAGATTACAGTTCCATAAAGATCATTACTACTGGCTTCATTGCCAGTGGAATTTTTCTCTGTAAGGGGGTGGCTTCATTTGAGGTGGAGAATGGGAAGTCTATTCAAGAAGCAGAAAGAGGGAGAAAATCAAGAGGAGACCATGATGAATAATTTTAGACATGGAATCACTTAGCTTGCAAAATCTGGAACTCTAGGGAAGGAAATAAACTTGTTACAAGACATAGTTGTTTGCTGGGAGTAAAATCAGGACTTTATTCCCTTAATCTAGAGGCTTCTGAACCTTCTGTTGCTAAGATTCATTGAAAATGCAAATTGAGAAGAAAACAAAATCATTTCTATTTGCCAAAATGTTTTTTTACTTCACCAAAGACAAACTGTTGCCAGACACAGAAACCAAGTTGAACAAATTTCCGTCTTAAAGACCAACGGGCCAGGGCCAGATGAACCTGCTGGTATCCTCTGACTAAAAGTCACAACTCTTTAGAGCACTGCCATTAGCAGTTATGAAGAGTCTCAACCACCAGTTATTGTTCTTCCCCTCTGCATCCTTTGTGCTCTTCTTCTATCTCACACATCCACTTCCCGGACACTCATCCTTAGCCAAAGCTTCCAGCAAAGGGGACATCCAAGACATTTGTGCACTGCCCTCAAGATTCTAATCTTCTTATTGTGGCATCAGTAACTCCACTGTGAGGGGCTTGGCATTAGAGACTTCATGTATGTACTTGTGTCTCCTGAAGTGCAGAAAGTAGGCTACACATGAAAGACTCCTAGGACTTCATAACTCATAGGACTTAAACAAGTCTGTTGATAGAAAAGGGAGAATCCATACAACATCATTGATGGGAGATACCACACTGGAGTTTTCTCACTGAGCACAGACACACACACACACACACACACACACACACACACACACACACACACGCACACACACACACACATGCGCGCATAGAAGCATACACACATACATGCATACATACATGCACATGTGCACACACATGGCATCTAATTTAAGGTTTCTATTGTGGATAAATGCATGACTATGACTACTCTTATAAAAGAAAACATTTAATTGAGATTTGTTTAAAGGTTCAGTGGTTTAGTTCATTATCATTATGGCAGGAAGCATGGAAGGATGCAGGCAGACGAGTGCTGGAGCAGGAGCAGAGAGTTCTACATCTGCAGGCAGCAGGAACAGAGAGTGCTACTGGGCCTGGCTTGATCTTCAGAAACTTCCAAACCCACCCCCTAGTGACACACTTCTTCCAACAAGGCCACACCTCCTAATATTGCTACTCCCTATGGCCTATGGAGCCATTTTTATTCAAATGAATAGACACACACACACACACATACACACACACACACTAGTTTAGAAAGACTAAATTTAGGTAAAACTATAACTAAAATAAGCTTCTGTAAATGCACTCTTTCTAGGTGAGATTGTGGGGAAATGCCTTTTCTCCTATCTTCCGGCACACTCTGTGGAGACCTATGGTTTCACAGAATTTGTGAGCTCATAGGGTCTGACTGTCTCCATAATAAAGCTTGATTTGGGAACCTCTTACTCAGCTGTGAATGTGGACAATCTCTCTCTCTTCTACTATTATGTGGGCACTTCGACCCAGGAGAAGCCACTGAATGGAATGGAAATGTTATGTAGAGAAGAAGTAGACTCAGTCAGATAAGAAACACAACTGAAGTTCAAAATATCTGGTGCAAACCTGGCTTTGTCCAGAGTTAAGCAGGAGGACTTAAAGTTGGAAACTGTAGCAAAAAAGAGAGCTGAAGACTCATAGTCTGAGCAGGAATGCAGTGGAAGGAGCAGAAGGAGGAGAAGTTTTACATCAATAAAATGAAAAGATGTGAATTTGAGATTTTACTCTGAAAGCAATTTCCTGCCAGCATCTGGGGACTTTACTTTCCTTCTCCCAAATCTCTTACCAATAACTGGAAGAGTGAGCAGAGAGTCTCCCTGACTGCCCTTTTCTGAGAAAAGCCCACATTCCCACCAAAGACATGTTATTCCATGAGATGATAATCCAATCCCACTGTGAACACCCTTCTCAATGTTCTGACCCATTGAGGGAGGGAAAGACACTTTCTCTCTCTCTCTCTCTCTCTCTCTCTCTCTCTCTCTCTCTCTCACCTAGGCCAAGCCTTCTTCAATTCTCTGCCCACCTTGGAGTTTTTTAGAGCCTCAAGTTTGGAAGAACCCAGTGATTCATCGTGTGACTCAGCCCTCAGGCCAATCACGAAGTAAGCATGGTTTGCTGGTGACATGAGCAGTTGTTTAAAGTCAGAATAGTTTCAAATTTTCTGTTCTTTTCTCATCTAACCTTCCTTCTAAAGGGGCTATAAACTATTCTGGCTGGAGCTGCTTCCTTTTTATCAAGGCTCTAGCAGATGAAAGGCAAAGAGCAGACACGGGGACAAGGGACTTTGAGCAGCTCTGTTCTTTCTCTCTGCAAAAGAATGAAGAAATTTTAGCCCAAAGATGATCCAAAAGGCCATGCCAGGCCAGCCTCTTTGTGCCTTGTGTTTATAATATAAGACTTTCTTGGGAAACTCTGCTCAACAAAAAATGCTGTGGATGTCACATACCCATGTACCCAAACCACATAGATAACTTTACATTTTCTAGTAACCACGTTACAAAGAAATAAGAGAAGCCTTTATGTAATTCACTAACCCCATCATATAGCATTTCAAAAGGATATTTTGAAATATTTTTAGAATTATTTGTGAAGGATTTTGCCTTCTTTTGTCTTCTTGCCTGCTTTTGTGTGTGCAGCACAGCCCTTGTATATGTGTGTACATGTGTGGAGTTCAGCTGTCTTTTTTTTTTTTTCCGGAGCTGAGGACCAAACCCAGGGCCTTGCGCTTGCTAGGCAAGTGCTCTACCACTGAGCTAAATCCCCAACCCCCAGCTGTCTTTTATGAGGAGCTGTCCACCTTGATTTTGAAACAGGATCCCTCACTGGTCTGGAAGTTACCAAAGAAGATATGCTAGCTGTCCATTGAGCCCTAGGGATCTGCCTAGGGCTCAAGCTCTGGGATTACAAGCACATACCACAATGCCTAGCATTTTTAATGTGAGTTCGAAAGAATAAGGTCATTGTGCCTGCAAAGCAAGCACTCACAATCTGTGCCGTCTCTGGGTCCTATGTAATTTCTTCTAATCTACAATATCAACATCTATTTTATATCGATGATATATTCCAATTGAGATCTTCTGTCACTCAAATGGACAGGTGAGTAGGTGGCCACTACACTAGACCAGCAAGCTCTAGACCTGGACTGTACCTGCTTGTTCAGAATATGATTTATTAGCAAGCCATAGAGAGGCTTTTGCTGGCAATAATAAAATATTAATAGAGTTGTATATCAGTAAGTGTTTTCTGTGTTGGAGATGAAAAGCATATATTTATAAAGCTTTTATGATTCTTTTAAGTGTTTGGAGGGTGAAAATGAAATAAGATAAGAGGAAGATATTAGAGCATATGAAAGAGATGGATGTTGCCAATGAAAATATCCTGAGTAATTTATAACCTAATAGAGAAGATGAATGTTTTCAAAGGCTTTACCTCTCAACGAGAAACAATATGTATAGAAATACCAACATGAAAGGAAACAGCTGGTACATTCTATAGAAATTAGAGACGACTTTCTCCCTCTAAGGTAGTAAAATATTGTAAAGAATGCTTATTGTAGGCATGGCTCAGGGGGAGGGATAGAACCTGAATTCTGCTTTAGTCTCCTTTCTGACCTATAATAACACACTCTAACCCAAAGTAACTTACGGAAGGAAAAGGTCACAGCCCATCACTGACTGAAGTCAGGATGGGAAGTCAAGGCAGGAAAATGAAGGTTTGCTGTGCCAGGCAATATTATCTCTGGCCAGGGACCTTGCCCACAGCCAAGGAAACAGGGAAGAACTGTAGATGCTACTGTTTTCTGCCTTAATCTCAGACTTATTCTCAGCTAGCTCTCATAGGCAGACCAATGACATTTACCTAGGGAATAGTACTTACCACAGTGGGTTGAGCCCTCCTACATCAATTAACAAGACAATTATCTCCCACAAGCCAACCGGACCTGGGCTTCCTCACTTGAGACTTTTCCTTTCCAGTTACTCTAAGCAGTATGAAGCTGTCAATTGATGTTAACCAGGACACACTCCAATATATTACTAGAAATATAAAAGAGGATACCACAGTCATGAGACATATATATCTCATATCATTAAAAGGGATATTCTTCATTCTAGCTACCTTAATTCCTTATCTTGGGGAAATTGCTCCGGATGGTTGTAAAAGTGAGCATAAAGACACCGACACAAGAGTGCTGAAGACTTGGAGTCGACCCAAATACCCACTAAGAGGCAGGAATGAAAGGAACAATGATCCCATCTGGATGTCCAGAGCAGTGTTGTGAAGCCATTTAATTGCAAATGGAATTTTCCTTTATTACACACATGCACCTAGTTCACGAAAATGTTAATGTTGAGGGGCAATACAGATCTAACAGCATTGAAAGCACCCACCTAGGTTTGGGGAGGTTACTCAGTGGGTAAAGCACTTCTTACACAAGAAGAGGACCTGTGTTTGACCTCCAACACCATTGTAATGAGCTAGGTAGGATAACACATAACTGCCTTCCTGACTCTGGGAAGAAGGACACAGGAGGATGTTGAGCTGCAAGGCTCATGGAAGACCATGTCTTTAAGGTTAATGCGGGTAGGGTTTGAGGAAGACAACACATGTCAAGCTTTAGCCTCTGAACTTCCAGGTGCCTGTGCACACACAAACATGCACACAGAGCAAGAATGAAGCTCGCACGCAAAAACAGAGCATTTATAGAACTTATGCTCATTTTACTTTTTGGAAGACATTATTTTAATGGGAAGCACATGGTGTTTAATTAACAATTAGAACAAGTAATACATTTCTTTACATTTCGATTACAATGGAAACAGAAACATAAGGATTCCCAAAGGGTTACTATGGAGAGAGAGAGATTTCCTTCTAGGGCGAACATTACAAAGAAAATACAAGGGATTCATTCTCCAGTCAAACTTATTCCATTTTCCTCTGACTTTGTCATCTGGACAATGACTTCATTTCAAGCCTTCAACTTTTTCTCTCTCTTTTTTTTTTGTTCACTTGGAATTTAGAAGAAACACACACACACACACACACACACACACAGAGACAGAGACAGAGAGACAGAGAGAGAGACAGAGACAGAGAGAGACAGAGAGACAGAGAGAGACAGAGAGACAGAGAGAGAGAAATAGAGAGGGACAGAGAGAGACAGAGACGGAGACAGAGAGAGACCTGTAAACTGATTTCCTATCTGGCAGGTTTATAGATTACAACCATCACCCAGGGATGGTGCGAGTTTACCTGACAAGTGTGAAGGCCAAAAAGCTCAAGGGGCAAAAGGGAAGTGGTAAGCTGGGAAAATGTGCAACAGCAAAGCTATTAAAACATCAAATCGGCTCAGCAAAAGGTCAGCCGAGAGCATGTCACAGAAAGAACAGAACACAGAATGCAGCTTTCCGTGGCGAGCATGGCATAGTTATCTTCCGCCTCTCAGAGAAAGATACACCGTGATTCACAGGCCTCTGAGTAGTTCCTCCCCATAAACCTGCATAATGAAACCTCACCCCTTAATCATAGTTAAACTAAATAGCTAAACTATAGCCATAATGCTATGGCATTAAGATGTAGGGTGTATAAAGAGATGGGGTTGGTCAACTTCAGACATTGTAACAAAACATCTGAGACAATGAGCTCATGAAGAAAACTGACTTGCTTGGTCTTCAGTCCAAGATCAGGTGTACAAAGTTTTGGAATTTGGCAGGGATAGCCTGGCATGTTGTAAATATACCACTGATGAAAATACTTGTCTTATGAGTCAGAAAGCAAACAACAGAAGACAGGAAGAAACTGGCATCACATAATATCCTTCCAGGGTAAACCCCAATGACTTAGGTGGTCCCATCAAGTTTGTTTCATAAGACTCAACCCCTTTACCCTTGGTATCACCACCCTGGGTGCCACGCCTCAGAGCAAAGGTGATAGGGATGGGTAACTTATAAAATTCACCCAGGCAAATCTGTGTCCTCTGTTGACAAATCTGGAGCACCTTGAACTTTCCAACGCATTTTTGACATTTATAAGAAACCAACTTTGTCGTGATTTTGTTATTGCAGCAAACAGACACTAAGACAGTGAAATTTTTACGTCCTCACATATCCCCCTATCTCTTCCCCTCTTTCTTCCCTTCTCACTTTCTATAGCAAGCCTGTTCCCCTACACATGATCATATAGTTTCACGCTCAGGCTGCAACCATAGTTACCTCTTCCCTGTCTTCCTCTGGGTCCATTTAAAGTGCCAAGCCCCTTCCACCATATTGTCAAGTGATCTGGAGCATTTTCTAGGAAGCCAGCCCACCGCCCCTACATATCCCATCTGCTTTTTTGTTTTGTTTTGTTTTAACTCCCTTAATTTCCAATGTGATTGTACACCTTCAGTTCTCCTTGGAATATTTCACAAGATGCCTTAGAGATAAGGACTCAAAGAACCACCTGGAGCTCATCAAGATACCCAGGGACTGGGTGCCAGGTGCCTCCTGTTAGTAAGTCTTTCTCACTTTCCCCTTCTTCCCTCTGGCCCTGCTCCTCTTGCTTCATTCATTTTTTTCTCCTTCTTTGTCGCTGCAGAGTCAGGATCTGCAAGCAGGGTATACCTGGGAACTCTTGTCTGACTTTCCAAGGAGGACATGAACACCCAAACAGGGATCAGGCATCAACTGCAAAACAGAGCAATGACCCCCCAGGAGCCTAGCTCACTGAATTAATGGGTTCACTGGAGGGATTTCTAAGAACATGGATGGCTCAAAGGCACCAACACCACCAAAGAAGCAGCCACTCCAATGTGGGTGATGCCTTGCAAATGTTGTAGCCTGCCAGTCATGCAGAGAACTCTGTTATTGAGTATCAAGCAACTGCTTACTGATTTTACATATGGAGGTGGAGGTTGGTATGGATCTTGTAACCTTCTGCATTTCCTAAATCTACTACGTTGTACCTTTGTAAATTTATTTATTTTCTGAGTCTTATGAGTTTCCCCTCGCTCCTGAGGTTTGGGATTGATAGTGATGTTTCAATATAGAAGCTGAGTGCTGGTGCTCCTGTGAAGTTTGCTCTTATCTCCTAAGGTAAAGTCACACTGAACTTATTTACTTTTCCATTTGATACTTCTATATACCCTCAATATGCTTTCTTTTTTTCATGTCCCACATCTTGCCTTCATATCTTTTTAATGTTTTATATATTTAATATACATTTGTATATGGTATAAATCTATGCATATGTCTGCCCTGCAGTTCTGTTGGTGCATTGTGTGCATGCTTGTGCTTTCAGGGTCAAGAAGAGAAGAGAGTATTCAATTCCCTACAACTGTGTTTAAGGGTGATTGTGGGACAACATATGAATGTTATGAATTGGGTCTTCCATGGAAGCACTAAGTGTTCCATACCACAGAGGCACCTTTCTGCTCTTCTTGTTTTCGTGTTGTAAAAGTGAGCCTCAAGATAGTTTTTAAATATTTGTTTTTATTTATTTATATGCACTGCTTATACCTACCCATCTGCATGTGGGTGCCAAACAAGGGCATCAGGTATCCTCCACACACTCTCTACCTTTGAGGCAGGGTCTCTCTCTCTAAACCTTGACTTGACTGCAAACCAGCAAAGTCAAGGATCTACCTAGCTTTACCCTGTTGAGCTGCCATTCCACACGCTTGCAAGTTCACTTTTTTTTTTCTATGTTGGTACTGGAATCTGAACTCTGGTCCTCATGATTGTGGGGCGAGCTCTTTTAAACTCTGAGCCATCTCTTTAGCCCTGAGATGCTAGCTTTATGCGTGAGGTTTCTCTTCTGTCCTTTGCATTTTCCTGATGGACTGTCAAAACATATTAGATCCATAAAAAAGCATCTGCATCTTTCATTTGGCCACCGTGAGTTACAGTGCTTGTGTGTTCTTCTCTGGGTAAACTGTTTGCACATAAGTCTGTTCCTAGAGAAGGGACCATGGTGCTTAATGATGCTTTGATTGTGGAATCTGTGTGCATACAGAGGGACAACTTGCTTTCCAGCTATACATGCATAATCCAGGAAGCAAAGAACACTGGATAGAGAAGGAGATCTATGTATGATGGACAGCTTGGCTGGGTGGTTGCCAGGCAGCCACTCAAGTGACAAGCAGTGAGCAGCTTCTTTAGAGAGCAGGAAGGATTGCTTTGACAGATACCATGGCTCTTTTCAAATAAATTATTTGCTGTGATTGCAAAGGAGTGTTGATGATCCACCTCCCTGGTAAGCCTGTGAAAGTAAGCTTCATTCCTGGTCAGTGTGCAGTCATCTTTCCAAGTCCATTGACCTGTTGAAGAGCCTTGCCTGTTGCCATCAACAGAGACAAGATGTTTTCATGAGAAATAGACTCAATTAGTGTTCTCAGAACAAATGGAACATGGGAGCTGCCAGGAAAGCCCTTAAAACTGCTAATCTGTGTCTCAATGATTGCATCATTTGATGGTCTCCACTAAACTTCTGTCAGCTCACCACCCTGTAAGAGGAGCTAACACCAGTGAATACATGCACTATCCTAGCCTCTGACTCCTGAGAAAGGAAGCCTAGGTTTCTATGCAGGAGCAAAGAGATAAAAAGTAATGTTTGCTCATCCATTATCTTCCAAAGGTTGAATTGGGGCTAATGTTTAGCCCCACGGTATTCCATGTTCATTCCCTCAACCACATTACCAAGTGAGCACCTGTCCTTATTTCAGATCTCAAAGGTTATAAGGCCACAAATTCAACGTGGGGTTTTGCAAATCTGTCTTTGTATGGGTCAGGGTGGCGTTGTATAGAGTCATGAGACATGAATCAAATAGGTCCCATAACCTGCTTCTATAAGTGGAGTTTTGTGGGTGCACAGCCATATCTCCTTGTATATAGACTGGCTAGAGCTTCTTTGCACTGAGAATATACAGGATGAGCTCCAGCAGAGAGTTCATGGCTTTAAAGTTTACAGTTCCCAAACTCTGCCCCCATTCTTTATAGAATAAAATATTAGTGGCTTCTTGAACTGGGAATGGCACCAAAGACAAGTCATTCCCTGTACAGAACACTGAGAGACAGCTGATAACAGAATGGACAGGCAGATGAAAGAACTCCTAACGAGCTCTTTTAATGTTGTAAAAGGGTTAACTTTGGATGCCCAGATTTCCAGCAATTGACTCGGGCTTCTTAACACCATAGAGATGGTCACTGAATCCAGTACACGTGGTAAGAGCTGCCTTGGTTTATGTTCTTTTGCCTTAGGACTAGTCTTGGGCATTTGCTACTTTTCTGATGAAACTGGAATTTGCTGGCAACCCAATTTATCCATCCATCTTTGCTTCTCTATATGCCCCATGTGCCTATCTGAGCAAGTGGTGAGTCACACAAGATCAATGTCTGCAGGGACTCGGCCACACATCACTCACTTGGGTCTCTTTCCAGCAGCCTTCATCTGAGCCAGAGAGCCCAAGCTGAGCCAGAGGCCTCTGCTTCTATCACACTCACCGGGCTGACAGCAAGGGGGCAGCGAGAAGAGGCTGACAGCTATGTGACCTTTAGTTAATTGAACAACAGATCTCTGAAGCTTTCCAGACACTGTGGGGAAAGGAAATGGAAGGGATATATCACGCAGATAAACATTTTCTGATTTACCCCATCAAGTAAGGTGTGTGTGTGTGTGTGTGTGTGTGTGATTATGGAATGTTGGGGATTTGTGCACAGATAAAAGTAAAATAAAAGAAAAACAGGAGGAAAAAGCTAAATTTCTGACAATTCCAATGGAGGAGGATCAAGAACAATTCAAGGTTTTGATAACAGACAAATGGCCAAAATATCTGTTTTGTAAGCCTCATCATATCCTTATATGACTTTAAATTAGTATGATATGTCATGCCCATGGGTACTATATGTGAACAACTATAATGATAGTTTTGAATGTGCCCAAAAGATACTACCAGGCAAAGTTATTGCCAGAACAGTATAACTTATGGTTTTAGCTAGTGTTTATTTTGCATGGTATAGAGCTGGGGTAGGTACCTGAACACAGCTGCTTGGAGACAAAACTCTGTGCTAATAATATTTTGTAGAGATCTTCCCAATGCTACTTATCAATAATTTAATTCAATAATTTCTCATGCATGCAGCTCCTAGTTGGAATTTTATAATGTTTCACTTTCCTTGTAGACTCATGTATATCAAATAAATTTAAATCCTGCAGTTTGTAGAATGACATGTGATAGTCAAGAGAAAAGATGGAGGCCGGACCCTGCTCCAAAGGGTTTGGAAACCTGGCCCTGTTTCCTTCATCTTGACTCTTTGCATTATCAACCAGGAATTCTCAAAGGCCAGGGACAGAGGAGAGAGATAAGCTGAGAAGCTGAGCAAGTCAATGTCCCCAGCAGGATTTGTCTTCAAATGATCTTGCTTAGTCAAAATTGCCCAATAAATATGTTGGGATAGGATATGCTATACATATGCTGACCATGAGACACTAGGAATCCTGGCAATAGAGCCTGGGGACCATCAGCTTAATAATTCACTGGGACGTGCTGCACACATCAATCTGAAAACCAGGAAAACACAGCCTCCACTTCTGTTCTTAGGTTGGAAGCCCCAGACTCTTCCTGCTCTGTTCTCCATCTACCCTATGGCAATGGACGGCAGATAGTATGTATTTCAGATAAGGCAGGGTCAGGTGCACCTTCCTCGTCCAGATTCTATGTCTGTGGAAAAAGGTGTGAAATACAAACCATTTCCCAAATTCCCCTTGAGATAATTCTGCCACAGATATACACAGTAGCTCAGCAAGGCTTATGCCTTCTCTCACCTGCTTTCCTCCCCAGAAACAGAATTGAACTGTTTGCATCTCCATCAGGATTCCAGGAAGAACTTGATAATTACTGTCCTGTCTCCAGGGTTTGCTACATCAACTCAAGTTTTCTTAACTATTATGATATGAGATCGTTCAAATAAATATATACAACCAAGCTTTCTTCTTTCTTGCCTACAGTCCATCTGATCTCCCATAATTTTAGGATCTACTCCCTAGATTGCTGCTTGCTTTCCAAGATCTCCTTAAGTTTCTCCTGCTATTGCTTTGATTTCTCTCTTTCGTAATCATATCCCTCTTTCCTGTGTTCCAAGAACTTTACTTAAAGATCTTCTTCATTCCTGATGCTTCATATCATGTCAATATGTCATGTCCTTTATTACCGTGATTCGCTATCAATATCCACACTCACTACCCCACAAACCTTGGTTAGACAAGGACACATCCACTTAATGCTAGCATCTATACATCATCCACCTTCATGCATTGTTAAGGTTGGCTTTAACTGTTAACCAAAGACAACCTAGAATCACCTGGGAAGAACATCTCAATGAGATGCCTACATTGGATTGGCCTGTGGATGTGTCTGTGGGAAGTTGTCTTAATTAACTGATGTGGGTCCTCTATGGATGGTATCATTCCCTAGGGAGGATATCCTGAATTATACGAAAGTGGAAAACTGGAGCCGAATTCAAACAAGTGAGCATGTATGTCTTCATCTCTCATTTCTCAAGACTCTGGGCATGATGTGACCATCTGTCTCTAAATTCCTATTGCTGCAGCTTTCTGAAATAATGGACTAAACGGACCTGGAGTTGCTAGCTAAAATAAATGCTTTCTCCCCTAAGCTGTTTCGTCATGACATTTTATCACACCAGCATAGAGAAAGTAGGATATATATTCTTAACCTTCTTTTTATATAAGTGAACAAACCATAAGGCAAAGGCTGGAGTATGAGCTTTATATGTGGGTATAGGGTAGAGGTAGGGGGCAAGCAGCTGGAGCTCAGTGATAGAGCATTTGCCTACCAGGAGTAAGCCTACACTTTTGGTCTCCAGCCCCTTGCTAAAATCTACTCTAAGCCTCGTGTCTGAAATATATATGTTCATGTTCTACCTTGAGATGACTTCTCCTTTCTGTTCTTTGTATATTAAAGACCAAACTCAAGTGTTGTGAGCCTGTCCCTTCCTTGCTTATGTTTTGTTTCCTTGTTTTCAACAACCATACAGCCATATCACCTGGATGTGGCTGAAGTTTGTAATTCCCTGTGACCATGCTGTTTTCAGGCATCTGTAACCACACTCATCGTATTATATGACAGCTGTTGGCCTGCTTGTTTGTCTCTGATACAACACAAAGGGAAAACTGCAAACCCGGCTGTGTCTCATTAAATGTGAATTAGCAATATGCAGTACAGCATTGGTGAAGCATGGTGGAGAGTGAGCGATGAGGTAAAGGACAAATCATTGATTAGCAGGTGAGTAAAATTATGAGTGGATCTATGAGCAGAGGTGAAACACTCTACAAGTTTCCAGTAGTTAGAAGTCCGAGTTTTGGGAATCCGCTCTGGTTGGTAAATATAGCCGTTACATACAGACTACTGGGGCTGGGGCACAGAAAGAGACAGCATTTTGGAGTGGTAGTCATCTCCAGACTGATCCTAGAAGGCCATGAGTTCCCTCAGAGATGTCCAGACACCTATGAATGCCATGGGAAATGTCCAGTCTTTCATCTGACAGTCAAGACAAATGATTAAGAAGGCCCAAGTGGTCCTTTAGCCTTTGACTTATATTCCTTCCTAACATAACCTGTGGCTTCCATAAAAATCTCCTGAGATTATTACAATTTGATGTTTTAGCTCATACCCATCCATCAGCCAATAGTGAGGCTGCCCACCTGGCGTTCTACACCATTTCTCCTAACAAAAAATCATTTATTCTTTACTTTAAAAACCATTACTGTAAGAGGCTGGAGAAATGGCTCAATGGTTAGGAAGACTGACTGGTCTTCCAGAGGTCTTGAGTTCAATTCTCAGCAACCACATGGTGGCTCGCAATCCTCTATTACAATAGGATCCAATGCCATCTTTTGGTATGTCTGAGGACAGCTACAATGCATTTGTATATATTAAATAAATAAATAAATATCATTAATGTATTTATTATTCAATGTGATGTTTTTCATAATGGTGTGTTCATTCAACTGTATCTTGCACTATTCAATTCCCTTATTCTTTGAGTTTTTTATGCCACCCTACATGAATCCTTCCTTAATTGTACCAGGCAAAAAAAGTATTGTTAATTTGCAATAGAGGTGGGGGAGAGCAAAGCCAACCCTTCTCATAGTCAGATTCCACGGGTTTAGCACAGTTTTACCATCAATATACTATGTCAACTGGTCAATGCTTTACTATGTAAAGATTTATGTATTTATCTTTCTGTGTGTATACATGGCTCTGTATGTGAGTGTATGTGCATGTGTATGTGTGCACAGGTATATGCAGATGAGAGGATGGCACTGGGTTTCTTCCTCTTTCTACCTGATCCTTTGAGGAAGGGTCCCTTTTTGGACAGAGTGCTTGCAATTTTTGGCTAGGCAGAAATGCATCAAAGCCCACCCATCCTTCCGTCTCTCCCACAAGCCTCTTTAGAGCTGAGTTACTAAGTGCATGGCATGATACATGAACACCAGGATCCAAACTCTGTTCCTCATGACTGTGTAGCAAGTAACTCTTAATGACTGAGCCATCTCCCCAACCCTCTAACTGCCATCCTGTACCTTTCTTTCTGTGTCTGGAAAGAGTCAATATAACTTCATAATATATCTTGAGTAGAGACTAAAGGAGTTAAAATTGAAGGCATTATGCAGAATATCCAGTAAAAAAGAATGTTCCAGCATACAGACATCCCACTTCTCTTTCTTCTATTGTTTACTTACCCAACCCCTGTGATCTTTGCCACAGTATTCAAGTACATTCATTATATTCCCTAGCAATGCCATTTATGACTGATGTTATGGTGAAATGGCCTTTCATACTGACTTGTTTGATACTTCTAAGAAACTTCTAGTACATCATTTATTGAGGCATTTAAAACTTTATTATTATTTTATTAATAGTACTATTATTAGTTATTTTTAACTAATCACCAGAGTATGCATGGCTGCCTGGGCAGTTCTGAACCTTACTATCTTTGTATAGCATGTGAAATATTAGTGTTAGAGTCCAGAGATGTGAGGATCTCAGCAGAATGTATATTGATGGTTTCCCTTGGCTGTGTTCCTGCCAGGGAGGGACCAACTGCAAATCACCAAATGGACAGGATGCCACAGAAGCACTTCAGGCAATTGTTATGAACAGCTCAGTGCATGCTTGTCCTTTTAGCTTCTTATCTGCTGATCTGCACAAGACTGAGCCCCTTAACTTTCTGTCATACATGGGGAGGCATCCACCAGGTTCTGCTCACTGAGGATGCAAAAGAAGTTAGTGGTGGTTAGAGAGAAGAGGCTTGGGAGACTCCCCCTTTTACCTAACTCTATAGGTATTTAAGAATGGGGGAGGGGGTGTGTAGCCCCTCTTAAGTTACCTATAAATATCCTTAATTAGATTCATTGCTTCACTAACTGAGATTAGACTTGAGCAGAATTCTTTCTTTGGTCTGTCCCTGGTGCCCTATATGGGATGAAAAGACATTTATTAATCTCCCCAGGAAAAATTCTCTGAATGCCAAGGCACTAGGATCCTTAAAAATGATGGTCAAAGCCTCAGAGAGCTTCTGTCTTGGCTGAAGATCCACTGGGTGAGAGAACACGGTCTCTAGCTGGCTCTCTCTTATCTCACCTATCCCAGCTTATGCTCCGCCTGTCTCTTTCCTGGAGCTGCCTCTCTGTCTCGCTGGCTTTGAGATCCGTGTTCCTGTCAGTTACACCATTTTGCATGGAAAACAAAAGCAGAACCACTAAATGATTAATGAACTTCCGGGGGTTGTGAGTTCCTTTATTCTTCATTTGGTGCTTGACTGCCATTCCCATGACTCGTTCTGGAACCCCATTTCCATGCCAGAAAAAAAAATCATGTAGAAAGAGAAGGTTTAAGCCAAGTCTTGGTCATGGATGTGACTGGTAAAACCTGTCTGTGGTCTACAGTTGTTTGCCTTTTACTCCTCAAGCAGGAATCAAGCACGCACACACACACACACACACACACACACACACACACACACACACACACACACATCTAAATGGCTCAAAAGTATCCATATTCAAGTAGAGACTGAAAAAGAATCACTAGGGACTGAAGGAATGGCTCAATGGTTAAGAGCAAGTATTATTCTTGCTGAGAACCTGAGTTCAATTCCCAATCTGCAGGTTCTGGTGGTTCACAGCCTTTGTAACTTCAGCTCCAGGTGTTCTATATGCTGACATTTGGATTCATCTGTACATACCTACAATGGACAGACAGACATATAGACAGACAGACCGATTGACTGACTGAAGGCAGACACACACATACATACACAATTAAAGATAAAATATCCTGTTGTATTATAAATTCTCTGAGAAAAGTAACTTAAGGGAAGAAAGGTTTATTCTAACTTCAGTACAAGTGGGTAGAGGATTCATCTTGGGGAAGACGTGGCAGTGAGTCACAAAGGGTCTCATTGTAATCACAGTAAGGAAACAGACAGCAGACAAGAAGTAGCACCATCGAAAAATTCTCAAGGCCAGCCCCAAGAGACACACTTCCTCTAGCAATGTTCCATGACCTCGCCAAAAAATGTCAGCAGTTGGAAGTCAAATGATCAAACACATAAACATGGCTGACACTTCACATTCAAACCACAGTGATCACCCATTTTCCAGAGACCAGCAGATTATTTGCCAAATGGGGACAAGAACTGGGAGAAATATCTGGATGTAAAAAGATTGTACCTCTCCAACCAAAGGCTAGGGAGATTAGGACTCAGCCAAATCTCCAGGGATGAGTCTAGGGCTGGGTGCTAGAGGCTGTTCTGAGAGTTCAGGAGAACCTTAAAACACTGCAGGGATTCCGGTGCCTTCTCTCATCCGTCTTCTAGACTCCAGCCTTTTCAAGGTCTGGGGCATCAATCGTGTTACACCTGTCTGTATGAATGAGGGTGTAAGGCAGAGAAAAGGCCACTTCAGGGAATCAGCATGGTGAGAAATAGCTTTGCCTCTTTGTTTCTGTTTTGTTTTGAGATTATAATCCAATTAGAAATTCTCTTCCTTCCTTTTAACCTCTCCCAGCCCTCCTTCAAATCCTTGGCCTCTTTTATTACACTAATTGTTACTGTTAAATATATATATATATATATATATATATATATATATACAAAAAACTATCACTGATATATATATATACATATATATGTATGTATATATATATATCACATCACTTCATCACTTAGGTGTATTTTCCCCTTCTCAATTTTCATACCTATAATACATTTTATACCTATAACAGTTAATAGTTATGGATTCTGATTACATTATTTTAATCATATAAGTACATTAAACTCTCTCAGTGTGTGTGTGTGTTTGTGTGTGTGTGCATGCCAGGGTGCATGTGTGTGCTAGTTTTGATTAATGGGGTGAAGTACTATAGAAATCACCTGGTTATGGAGTATCAATGAAAATTGTGTGGATTAAGTTGACCTATAAGCATGAAATATTTTCTTAGCTAGGTTACTCAAGATGAGACCCACACCGAATGTAGACAGTACCATTGCTTGGGCTGAGCCTTGGACACAAAGGAAAGGAGAAAGTGGACTGAGGACTGGAATGCTTCCATTCATCCAGTACCCTTTGTGCTTGAGTACAGATATAATGTGAATATTTGCTTCTGGTTCCTAACACACAAGTTACCCTAATGACAACTGAAATCTGGAATTGTGAACCTATGAAACCACTTCTCTCTTAAGTTACTTTTAAAATATTCTTTTATTTGGTAATTAACTCATTTGTTTTATATCCCAATAGAAGCTTCCCCTCCATCCTCTCCTCCCAGTCTTTCCCTCCTCCCTCTCCTTCCCTATGGAACCTTTTCTCCTCAGTGAAAGGAAGGCTTTCTATGGACATTAACCACCTTGGCATATCAAGTCGTAGTAGGCCTAGGCTCATCTCCTATTGAGGCTAGAAAAGGTAGCTCAGTTAGGAGAGAGAGCTCCAAAGTCAGCCAACAGAGTCAGAGACAAACCCTGTTCTGCTGTTATGAGTTTCACATGAAGACAAAGCTGCAGACCAATTACATATTTGTAGGGGCCATAGGTTCCTCCCACGCTAGCTCTCTGGTTAGTAGTTCTATCTCTGTGATCCCCTATGGGCCACGATTAGTTGATTCTATAGGTTTTCTGGGGTGTTTTTTACTCCTCTGGTTTTTTCAATCTCTCCACCTCTTCCACAAGGTTCCCCAAAATCTGCCTATTGTTTGGCTGTGGGATTCTGCAAATGTTTCCATCAGCTCCAGGGTGAAGCCTGTCAGAGGACAGTTATGCTAGGCTCCTATCTTCAAGTATAGCAGAATGTCATTGATAGTGTCAGGGGTTGGCATTTTCTCATGAGATAGGTCTCAACTTGGGACATTCCCTTAATATCTGCTTCAATTTTTATCCCTGCCCATCTTGTAGGCAGGAGAAATTTTGGATTGAAGGTTTTGTGAGTAAGTTGGCGTCCTTACCACTCCATTGGAAGTCTTTCCTGTTACAGGAGGTGCACATTCCAGGTTCCATGACCCCTTATCATAGTTCGAATATGCTTTACCTAGGAAGTGGCATTATTTGGAGGTGTGGCCTTGTTGGAGTAGGTGTGTTACTGTGGGTGTAGGCGTTAAGAACCTCATCCTGGAACTCAGTCCTCTGCTAGCAGCCTTCAGATGAAGATATAGAACTCTCAGCTCGGCCTGCACCATGCCTGCCTAGATGCTACCATGTTCCTGCCTTGATGATAATGGACTGAACCTAAAAGCCAGCCTCAATTAAATGTTTTCCTTATAGGAGTTGCCATGGTCATGGTGTCTATTCACAGCAGTAAAACCTAACTAAGATAGCCCTGTTGCTAAGACTTTTATCTAGGATCACCTTTATAGATTCCTGGGAGTTTCTCTTGTCTTTGGTTTTTGGCTCATAGCAGAGCTGCACCCTACTGATTTCAGTTCTCTCTTCCAGGTCTCCCTCCTTCAGTGATCCCCACACTTAATCCCTGATGTTTTGATCCACAGACCCTATTTGTTAAGACCTGTTATCGGAGAAAACAGAATCAAAAGTAAGAGACAAATTGGTTTCAAGGAGTAAGGCTATTGCTGTGATAAACCTGACCATGTGCCTTTGGAATTGTTTCGTGGACAGACTGTAGTAAAGTTTGACATTTGGGCCTAGGAAGCCATTCTATGCTGAAAGCAAAGCTTAGGGGGATGTTCTGATGAGAGAGTGTGAATATCTGATTCAGGATTGAGAGCGGAACAAGGACTCTATCACAAGTGAGCTAGAGGTTATTAGATGATATTTTGGTCAAGAATATGTTTCATTCTACCCATACACTGAGAACTTGGTGAAGCTGAATTCAAAGATAGCAGACTAATTGACTTGACAGAGGAAATTTCAAAACAGGATGCTATTCCGGCAGCCGTTGACGAATCAGCTATAATTAATCAAAAGATCAACACCATTCTGTACTGCATTGGGAAAATGGGAAAAGCGCGCTGAGGAAAAACCTCACTGGAGGGTAAATATTCAGCTTGCAGCAGAACTCAGAAGCAGTATTATTTCGAGTGTACTGTTTTTATAGTCAAAAGGGCAAGGTTGAAAGGTCATGGAAAGCAGCTGAAACCAGTCATCATGCAAGTAGCACCCCAGAACGTTGGTGATGCCATGGCTGTGAGGCATGTGTTGAGGATATCTGAGGACTTGAAGTGAACCAGCTCAGGAGGGAATCTGTGTTTATAAGGGTTGTGGACTTGGAGGGGTAGTGCTACAAAAGACCTTTTTGGAACCCAGCCAATGTACTGACAAGTTCCAGATGGCAGACAGGAGTGTAGAATTTTCTGTTTTCTTGCTGGATTTTATTTTTGCTCATGCATTATTATTCATTTGCTCTGCCCCTGTTCTTTCATTTGGGAATGAAATAGTCAGTGTGTGCCACAGTATGTTGAAAGTAAGTATAATTTATGATGATGATGATGATGATGATGATGATGATGATGATGATGATCGTATAGGAGCTTTTCATTAAGAAACTTAGTGATTTTACATGTGTGAATTTTTAAAATCTTTGGGGACTTCTAAATTTTTATTATATAATATTATGACTTAAAGTGGTGTCCTTATGTCAAGTTACAGGGTGGGGGGGGCAACGTAATGCTTACGTTTGATCGGTAACTTGAAAATAGTGTGCAATCACCCAGGATGATAACCTGAGTGAGGTCTTAAGCTAGCCATTGGGCTAATGAAGCAAGACCCACACTGTACAGGCAGCGCCATTTAATAGATGTGGGCCCAGACTGAATGAAACGGAGAAAGTGTGTTGAACACAAGCATGCACACATTCATTCGTATCTCTCCTCTTAACTGTGGATGCCTATGACCAGATGCTTCAGGTTCCTGCCACCTTGACTGCCTCACAAAGTTAGACTACAGCCTAGAATTGTGGGCAAGTGAACCCCCTTTCTCTTAAGTTTCGTTTAACAGGGTATTTCATCACAATGACAAAAAACAAAATTAAAACTCTCTCTCTCTCTCTCTCTCTCTCTCTCCATATATATATATATATATATATATATATATTCTTATATAACATGTATATATTCATATTTATATATACTTCAAATAAAGACAGAAGATGTTATTCAATTAAAATTACCTGGTTTAAATCTGGATTTCAGCTTATGTGCAGCAAACTAGGATAATTTCTAAATGTGTCATATTTTAAGCAGATACAACAGGAGAGATGCTGAGAAGATGTGTGGGAATGGATGCGAAGAACACTGTGGTAGCATCTAACACAAAGTAAGCACATAGAACGTGGAACCCGTCAGCATCAGAGTCACACTCCTGCACAGACAGGATCTACTTCTGTACATTTCACATATCCATCTTGTAGGGGTTAAAATGTTTGGGCCATATAACATCACATGGCTCAGAAATTCCTGTAACTTTAGCCCCAGGGGAATTTTTTTGCCCCTTGCCTCAGCAGGTACCCACACTCATGTGCACACACTGCCCTCATACATATACACATCTATACAAAATTAAAAGATCTTTTAAATGAACAGAAATATTTTAGATGCCCATTATTAATGAATAAACAAATGTGGTACTCATACTATTAAATATTACTCTTCTACATGAAGATTAATTTCTGATACAAAATATACAAAAAATATAATGTTGAGTGGAAAACTACAGATGCCAACTGCCATTTATTCAATTGTCCAGAAAATATAAACGCAAAGGTCAGTGGTATTGGGCAGGAATGGAGGCAGTGAATCATCAGTGCTGAACTCAGGGTCCTTTCCTGAAGGGGTCCCCCCAAAAATCTGGGAACAGGTGGTAGTAATAGTCACTTGTCTCTTATTATCTTGAATATCAAGAACTTGGCACTTTTAAAAGGCAACTCCGTAGCTCGCACATTATAGCTTTATTAAGTTGTTGCTTAAGAAAAGTTATTTTCTGAAGCATATAAAAATAATGGTAAAGACTAACCCTGGATTTGAAATAAACTTACGGATTCTGAGTATCACACTTATTTATTTATTGTGTGCGCACATGCACACACACACACACACACACACACACACATTCTTTCATGCACATGCATAAAGAGGTTAGAGGCCACCCTAAGGTGGGCTTTTCAGTTACTCTCTATCCTGGTCTTTGAGAGAGAATCTCTCACTGAACCTGAAGTTTATCCACTGATATAGAGAAGCTGATATCACTGCTATCATCAGCTGATCTGGATGGCCCACGAGCTCCGGGTAGCCACTTGTCTTTCACCCAACACTGACGGGATTATAAGTCTATACCAGTACATCTGAGTTTTTATGTGAATTCTGCAAATGGACCTCAGGACCTCATTGCATAGCCTTGCACAGCCAGCTCTTTAAACACTGAGCCTCCCTTACCATTGGCTCCTGATTTATTACTTAGGAGGTGTGTGTGTGTGTTCATGTAGGGTGTGGTCCCTCTGTTGTTTGTTTGGGTCACCATGTATTTCTGACAACAATGCTGCTTAGTACTCCACAGGGGCCTTAGAGGTAATAGAATATGTTCTTCCAGTCAAGACCGAGAGGCAGAGAGGGAAAGGGTCTGCTGGAGGACATACTTCACTGCAGGATTAGGAAACTGGGAAATGTTGGTTATGCAAAGGAGAACATGTCAAGCCAGAGCAGAACACGGAGATGTCCTCAAGGGAGCCTGAAGGTCAATTTTTATACTCACAGGGAACACAGGAGCTGGGACAAAAGAAGGGCAGCAGGCTGGAAGCCAGGTCTGAGTGGTTCTTGGTTGTTCTCTTAAATTGGAGTATTTTCATGTAAAAAGCAAGAACATTAGCTATTGTTAATCTTTCTAAAGGCAGGTGAGAAGTTTGACAGCCCAGGGTAGAAAGAATTAGAGGGGCAGGAACTAGTAATTACCGCCATCTGGAGACAAAGGCGTGACAAAGGCGTGTGTGTGAGGTGCGCACACTTTCGTGTTCGCCATTCTCGGTGTTTCTGTTCATAATTTAGTTCCTTTTTTTGCTGTCAGAGGAGGCAGCTTTCCCCTGTGATATTGGCAAAGGAAGGTTGCAAAACAGAAAAGACACCGCACTTCACTGTAGGGTAGAAATTTACCAACTGTGCAGGTGTAGTTAGCAACGTAAAAAGATGACTTGCTCCTTCCAAAAGTAATAGATAATTTGTATTTTAGGAGTTGTCTTAGTTGGCTGTAACCGTCAGTTTGACACAGCCTACAGTTATTCGAGTGAAGAGCCTCCATAGAGAAAATGCTCAGGTCAGATAGGCCTGTTGGAAATGTCTTGATTTGTTCACTGAAGCAGGAGAGCCCAGCCCGCTGAGGGTGGCACGATTTCTTTGGCTATATAAGAAAGCCAGCTAAACATAAGCCAGGTTGTGAGTCAGAGAGCAAACAGCAGCCTCTGAGGTGCCAGAAACAATTCTTGGCCATCAAGTGAGTGCTTTGGTTGGGGGTAATGTTGTGTGGAATAGCAAGCAACTTTTGTCCCCTAAGTTGTATTGGGTCAGAGCATATCATAGCAACAGAAAGCAAACTAGGACAGGGGTATGTATTTTACTTTTCTTCCCTCAAGCCCATGTTACCTGCTGCTGCCCATGCTTATACCCATCTCATCACTGATACCTTAAAGACTATTTAACGAACGCATTGTGGAAGTTTTAGATGTCCAGTGAGTAGAACCATGACTAAGATTTGGCCATGGACAACTGAGAAAAGGGGAATTGTGTTCCCACAGGAGAAAGACCAAGTTTGAAAGAAAGCACACATTTCTCACTGTAAGTTTCTGCTGAGGCTGCCAGTTACAGTGAGTTTAGACCCAGTCAGCACAGATCTGTGTCCTTGACACTGATGGCACAGTGAGCAAAAGGGTATCAGGACCCACTGTGTGTGGGGTTGTCAGCTCTTGATCATGGTTAGATATGAGACAAGAGAATAATCAAAGCCAGACATAATCATGTATGGAGATGTGACACTGGAACCCACTATCATGAACAATTAATAGGCATTCAGAACTGTAAGATGAGAATGAAGCCAGCTGAAGGACTGTAGGACAGTTTAGAAAACTATTCACTCACATGCAAAGTGGCAAAAACAATATTTTATATTCACTATATCTTAAAAATAATTTTTAAATTGGAGAAGAAAAGTAAGCCTAGAGTCGCTTCAAGATCACAGAAGTAGTCAATATACATTAAACCACAAACGTTATCATTTCCCTTTAGTGATGCAGTTTTAAAACAAAACTTGGGCATTTTTTCTTTGAAAGTGTTGGGGATGCAAATGGCAGGGTGGTGCAGGCAGGTTAACATGAAGTAGGAGAGTATGGTCACAGCACAGGAGCCTCATATAGAGCCTCATATAGAGCCTTGTATAGAGCCTGGTGGTCCCCAGTCACTGCAGCTGCTGACCACTTTGAACCCTTTCCTGACCACACACACAACCCATCTTCTCTCCTTTCCAACTGCAGACCTCAGGAATGAGAAAGAGGCAGCATCCCCCACCAGCTCACAAAGCCAGTCCACTGTCATTCATAAAACGCTCCTACTGTTTTAAGCCATTCATAAAACCCTGTTCACACAACTCCGAGTCAAGTCCCTACACTGCAAGGCTTCCAAAGCCTCCGTCTATGTACTTTTAAAAAATAATAAATGACTCAGAAGTAGCATTTTTAAGGAGCAAGCAGATTGCTAGCACTAGATGCTTTTATGTAGGGATTCATGATTAGAGACAACCAGGAAGGACAGGGGGACTAGAGAGGAGGGAAATTAATGTGTGATGTCAGTGAGGAGAGTGAGCTGAAGACAGAACAAACTGCTCACTTGTGCAGAGCTACAGCCCAAAACTTCCCATGATGACCTTAGTCTAGGGGAGATCTTCAAAGGTTGCGCCAGATTCCCTATATGCTGTTTGGGTACATCTTTGATGTTCTATCAAAATGGGTACGGTAGCTTAAATTGATTATCGACCTGGTAAAATCTAGGCTCACCCAGGGGATAAGCTTCTGTGCATCTGCGATTGAGTCCCTAGTTTAGTTAATTGAGGTGAAGAGACATCTAAATATGACAGTGCCATCCCAGAGGCTGGGGTCTCAGACTGAGTCAAAAAGAGAAATTTAATTAAACTCTGACATCCATAACTCCCAGATTCCTGATTGTGTGGCCAGCTGTCTCCTGCTCTATTGTCATGGTTTCCCAGAGTGGGGACAACACTCTTAAACTGTGAGCCCCAAAAATACATAAATTTAATCATGCATATACATGTGTGACTGTGTATGGGTTTGTACATGCACGTTCAGGTGTCTGACCAGGAGAGGACAAAGGATCACCTGGAGCTGGAGTGACAAGACACTTGTAAGCCATCCACCATCTATCCTGAGATGTAAACTCCAGTCTTCTGCAAGTGCGTTCTCTTAACCCCTGTGAGGCAGACAAACCCTTCCTTAAGCTGCCTTTGTCAGGCACATTGTCACAGCCACGAGAAGAGTAAGTTTCCTCTTTAAAGTTATTAATTTGTCAGCTACACTTATATCGTTTGGAAAATTCACACTACGCACCTCAACGACAGTTCATGATATTTCCCTATTAGTTTTGATATGTTTCATCCATAACTTTACACCAAATAATTCCACTTCCTTGAGATGATACAAATTAACTTCTAAGCATATATCCCCACTGGAAGAGAAAGTCAACCTCTGTTAAAGAATGGATGAAGGGGAAAAGCATGACAGAGAACTGTCTCCATCAGTCTGTAAAGATGCAGGAGTTGTGTGTGTCTATGACAGCTTGGTATCAAATGCCCTTTACCACACCCTGAATACAAACAGAGTCATCACCTCCCCGAGGCACATTGCTATGTGGTTCTCAGGTCACAATGACCTCTGGCATTCTGCTCTTTTAACAGCAAGGTACCTGGTAACAGTCCCTAAATTGTCTTTCCTGTACTATGTAGATTTCGTATTAATATCTTCTGCTCACGTATCTTACGCAACCAGTTAAATTAAAAAATAATTTCAATACAGATTCAATCTTTGATATTGCACACACCAGAAAACAACCCCTAGTAAATTTGTTGAATCAATAAATGGATGTGTATGAACAAATAGAAAAATGAATGTATTCATGTGCAGTATTTAAAACACTGGGTGAAAACAACCACACTTTAATGAACACTTCATGCGTGTTTACATGTGGATTAAATTAATTTCGCACCTTTCAATCATGAGCTGGAGCTTGTTCTGTGGGGTCCCCGACTTCTGTAATAAGGAGTGAACTGAAGATGCATTGAATTCTCAGCTAAATTCAGACACTGGCTCAGTTTTGAACCAGTTCAGCCCTGGTAAGTCAGCAGGCTGCAGGAGGGGGGCTGCAGGAGGGGGACTGCAGGAGGGGGGCTGCAGGAGGGGGGCTGCAGGAGGGGGCTGCAGGAGGGGGGCTGCAGGAGGGGGGCTGCAGGAGGGGGGCTGCAGGAGGGGGGCTGCAGGGAGGGATCTGTGTGGCTCCTCCAGGTTGTGATGATTTTGGTGTATGGAATGAGACGAAGGGGAAAGAGGCCAATGTTAGATAGAAAGTGTCATAGTTTGGTAGTTTTATTGATACTTCTCAAACCTGACAGCATTCACAAATCATCTATGTATCCTCTGAAACTACTGAGTGGGCTGCAGTTCCCAGTGGTCTCATCCTCTTCTGTTCCATACTTTGCAAACAACACAAATGCTGTATATCCAGCTTAGTGCTCTTACTGTACCGAGTAAAGGGCCTAGAAAGACCCAGTCTTTTACACATGAAGAAACACAGTGACCAAATGGTGGTCACAATGAGGGGGAGTCTATACATGATAATAGAAAAACATGGATTGTGTTTTAAAACCAGAGCATAGGGAGAGCTTTTGAAATAAAAACTCAAAGTGCAACATCCACACCTAAGCGATGCTAAAGTTGGAGGAGCTGTAGAGAGGACTCAGTAGGTACGAGCACTGTTGCTCTTGCTCAGAGCCTGGATTCAGGTTCCAGCAACCACTTGGCAGCTCACAATTCTCTGTAGCTCCCGTCCCAGATCTGATGCTTCCTTCTTGCTTATATGAACACCATGTTTGCATGTGATACACATACATAGGAGTAGACAAAACAATCACATGCGTACTACAAAATATATAATCTAAAAATTAAGGTAAGTAAATGATTTTAACACTTGTCCTAATTTCTATTTTAAAATGCCAGCTTTACAATAATATCTCATTAATTCTTTGAGAATTTTATACAATGTATTTTTATAATCTTCATTCCTCTTTTCCCCAGTTCCTTGCACATCCACCTTGATTAGAAAGGTACGGTACATGTGCATGTGAGTACATGCAAGTGTGTGTGTGTGTGTGTGTGTGTGTGTGTGTGTGTGTGTGTATGAGTGTGTGCGTGTGTGTATTCCTTACATGGATTCTTTTATTTTAATAGTTATGTACTTTCTAGCATTCACGCATTCACATTTATCACTTTTTAGAAAATGAAAATTAATATACAAATGAAAAAAGGAATGCAAGCAGATAGACAGTAAGGAAAAAGACAGACAGATAAGAACTATGATTTATCGCAGCTATCAGGATTGGAGGTAATTATCAGGTTTTCTCAGTTCTCTCTCTCATTAGAAAACAATAATTATCATAGTTGGAACTATGTATTATCCGTGCTGACAAAATGCATTGAAAGTACTTAGCATAGCACTTGATGCAGGTACTAAACACTGGCGATCACTACCATGACTTCATCACTGTATCAGTGCTTGGTTTCTTTTGTTTGCTGAAAGGGTAAGGGCACAATCAGTGTGCCACTAGCAGGACTAGCCATGCTCTGGTCCTCCCTAGTATCCTTCCATGCTCAGCTAGGATAAGAGCTGATCAGTTAGATCAGGCTGAAATGGGCAAGACAGGGGACAATGTGATGGTGTTGACGTCAGATGGGGAGTGGAGCAATGTCACCTGAGGATTTCAATGGCCTCTTGTGCTCCTGACTAAAGTTACATGCCACATTGCCAGGGGCAAAGCTTTGAGGCAAGCTAAGGAAGCAATGACCCACCCAGGATCGTCAGGGGGGGAAGGTTTAAAAAGGCTCTAGAGAGCAAGCACTGGTAGGTGCTTATTAAGACAATCTTTTTTTCCCAACAACAACAACAAAAAATCTGGTACAATTGAGTAACAAGCATGAACTTGTTATTTTTTTCCCCTGTGGGTGCTCCGAAATTACAGTCGATCTCTCACAAATTTTAAACAACAGACTGAACTATAAGAGCTGAAGGAGAGGGAAAGTGGGTACATTTTAAGAAGAAGTGGAAGGAATGCCTCATACAAACATAATCTTAGAAGATTGGATTCCTCTCATGTCTGATGAACACTTAGAGATGTACCGGGATCATCAGAAGCGGGAGGCTGCAGCGACTTGGCACAGATGCTGCAATAGCATGAGGGTAGATGCCTCCGAAGACCCTCCATTTACCCAGAAGCCTCCATTCTCCACATTTCATGGTGGCAAACCAAAACTCACTGCCCAGCCTTCTACTGCCTGTCTAGGTTATATACAGCTTAGATCTCAATGACCTGATGTTTCCCAACACTTTCTTCATCTGATAGGATCTCCAGGATATCAGCCTAGCTTCAGAGAATCTCCCTTGTGGATAACCATATCCCTCTGTCCCTTCAAATTGTGAAAATGCAAACTGTAAATGAAATACCTCAATGCCTCCAGCAGAAATCCACCTTTGTCTACTGCTTAGCTTGAGCATGCTCACTGGGAGCTCCTGTATAGATTTCAAAGGCCATAAACCAATCTACTAATCTCTAAGGGTATTTCTCTTCCAGTTCCCCTTGTCCTCCTGACCAGGACACAGGTCTTATGCCTACACAGTGATGGATTTCTTGTCATTCTGCTATTAGGCTTTGTTTAACTATCACCTTGCCACAGTCAAAACTTGCTCTGAAAGAGAGTAGGAAATTCTCTACAGTAGATTGGCTTCTGGGCATGTCTGCATGGGATTGTTGGTATTTAATTCCTCTAGCCCACTATGGGTGGCACCAATCCCTTGTCACACAGTTCTGATCTGTATTAAAAATGAATGAAACTAATAGAGAGCAGTCAAGAGCATGGGCATATATGCTTCCTCCTGCTATTGACTGTAGATAAGCTGTGACTAGCTGCTTGAAATCCTGCCTTGATTTCCCCCTCAATAATGAACTGTAGCCTGGAACTATAACCCAAATAAACTATTTGCTCCACTAAGCTGCTTTTGGTCAGAGTATCTGTTACAGCAACAGAAAACCAAAGCAGTTTTCTCCCCTGCTCTTTCTAAATCCATTTCTGCAATCTTCTGGGTACCAACTGGTCTTCATCTGATGAGCATTCAGTATCTTTTCTCTGGTTCTCCCTATGGTACCCTCTTCTCCCTGACTAACTTTTCATCACAGAAGAGCATCCCTCTGATGCCCTCCCATTCTTGAGAACTTCAAGTCTGGCCTCAAACACTTTCCAACCTTTCTTCCCAGCCTCAGATTGATGTTCCACGAGTGACCATCTTAGTTGATCATTTCTTTGTTCCTGAAACCTTGCCTATTCCTTCCTCAAACTTCTGAATCTCTTGCTTGTATGTTTCATAGTTGTCTTTGGCTGGTTCTCTCACATCTCCTAGATATGTACTGGCAGATGTCTCCCAGTCACTGTTTAAATATTAGTCAGACCTAACCACATCTCTGACTGTCATTGGTCATGGCTCAGATGTTTAATTAACATTTTTTTCATGTGTCTAAAATAAAACTCCTGGATTTTCTTCTTTGATAAAATGTTCTTCCTACAGTCTGTCCACACAGTAAATGGAAATATCACTTCTCATGTGGTTTTTAGATCATGTGCTGCCCAGACAATCCTTTCTACCAATCCTGAAGCAAGCCAAGCCAATTTTTCTTGCCTTGAGACCTGGACTGTATTTCCCATCTACCTCATGCTTCTCCATCTCCTTAAATAATTTTTTCTGTCCACCTCTTCTATAAAATAAGTCCTTGTCTTGATTCTCTGTTCATCTCCTCATACCATGACAAGAAATCTTGGTTACTGACTATGTATTTCTTTGTTATTAATCTTTTCTCTCCTATTCATGATAATCTCTTCTAAGGCTTAAACTTAATTTTGATAGATATAGGCAAACTAGATACTAACAAACACTCAAATATCTGTGAAATGGGTGAATAGATGGATAAATGAATACCACTGCAGCATTGTGGTTAATTTATTTGCCACAGTCTTGCAGTATTATATCTCTTGGTTAATTTTTCTGTCATATAGCATAATAATCTCCTTAAGAGAAAAGGAAAAGTTGTGTGAGTTGGGAGCAAGGTGCACATGTAGACATCAGAGGACAACTCTTCTTTCTTTTGAGCACAAATGAAAATCCATGCTGTCAGCATCAAAGTATGTAAATATAGTACAAAGCTTCCAGTTATTTGGCTTTCGTGTCCTTGGCACAAACATATGCTCCAAACCATCCATGCAAGAGAAAGTTGGCAGTGAGGTGAATTTGTCATAATCTCTACTAAAAACACAAGGCCTGCCACTGAGAAATGAGCCGTCCCTTCACCCATGAAGATGAAGGAAACTTTACAGAACCTTCAGGGAAAAGATGGCCTTTCAAAACAACAACTACAACATGAACAGGATGATGGCCAATGGGTCTGAGGTCCTGACTGTCTAATAGCCTTAGGATCAGCATTTTCTCAGCATCTTAGCCCCTGTTAATTCTGAACACTGATAAAGATTTTCATGCATGGCCTCTTTTAACTGGTAGCATGACCTTGTTAAAGTCTGCACTGGGAGAAGAGAAAACAAGGGCTAACAGAGTTTAAGAAACTCACTTGGAGTCCCAGAATACAAATACCAGAAACCTGTCAAGCTGGGCTGTAAAACAGAGAGACAGAGTGTACCCTTTCCTCTCCAGTCTCTCCCTTTTATACATTGCAGAAGAAGGGGTGGAAAGAAGGAATGCCATAGGCAGAGGATGATTACAACAGAACAGTACGTTCTAGAGAGAACACCTAAACTTGAGTGATATTACAGTATGTACAAGCCTATGGGAGTTAAAGATAGATCAAATAAAAATATGGGCACCAAATCTTACCCTTAACCAAGGGCCTGTTGACATTTGGGAAACAACTTATACAAGAAACCATATAATTGGTGAGCTTGTTTTTCCAGAGTGTTAGAGCCTGTGACCATCATATCAGAGAACATAGAGAACATAGGCCTGCAGGCAAGCTGCTGGGACAGTCACTAAGAATTTAAATCCTGATCCTTCAGTTGGATGCAGAGAGAGAAAGAGAGCTAACTGGGAATGGTGTGGGATTTTGAAACTTTAAGGCCCACTCCCAGTGACGTATCTCCTCCAACAAGGTCATACTTTGTAGTCCTTTCCAAACATTTTCATCAATTGGGGACCAAGAATTCAAATGCATGAGTGTAGAGGAAACATTCTCATTCAAACCACCATGCTCCAAGACCAGCCCTCTATAGGCAGGCATAGGCAGGCAGCAATTCTCAGCCCTTATGTTGACACTTGACCTTGACTGGCAGCTGCTTCAGAATCAAATCCCCAGAGTTAAACATATAATAGGAAAAAAAATCACTGGGCTGTGAAATAAGAGCTGATTAGAGCAGGAGAACAGACTATCAAGAGCACTATCTCAGACAGAAATTAAAGCCCATACAGAGGAAATCAGTCACTGAACAACTGCTTTCAGAGTCAATGTCTAAACCTTCATGCTTAATTGTTTAGCTGCTTTTCTCAATCACAAGCATAGTTCACAGAATACCACATTTTGGCTTCCACCATAAACTACTTCTCAATAAACACAATAACATAAAGAATGTTGTGGATCCAACTGGCTGAATGGATACAGATGCTTTCTACCAAGGTTAATGGCCAGATTTCAATTCCTAGGACTAATAAAGTACATAGAAAAACTGATTCCTATAAGTTGTCCTCTGAGCTCTAACCACATGCAGTGACATGCACACACACACACACACACACACACACACACCACACCACACCACACACCCACACACTCTCACAAGCATACACACTCACAGACACAAATTTAATAAGTAAAATATAATTAAATAATAATTGATGATATTTCTAAGCCACTGTTGTACCCAGATGTCATGAGCCTAAAGGATTTAAGGGTGTCTTTATGGATCCTGGCACCAGAACATTCTAACCTAGTAGACAGTGTTCCTCACCACAGGCTGTCCACTCTACCGGGAATGTTCTCCACCTAGTTAGCTTGTGCAATTAGGTAGAAGAAAGATATCAGTAGGAGGCCAGTCCTGTTTGTAGAGCTTGAAAAGCTGCTGTTCAAAGGTGACCCACAGCTTTTAGAATGAAGCCTCAAGTTTAAAAGTTACAGAGTGTCTTAACTCTGGGGCAGCAAAAATCTTAACCCATAGATACGTATAAGAAAGTTACCAGACATTGAATAGTCTCAGAAAGGGAGTTAGCTGTGAGGTCACCAAGGAAACAATAGCTGGATCTCAGTGGCCGTGTCTTCCACTTCAGCAAGATCCCCTGTGGTCTAACATTTATGGACTTAGTTGCAGGTAGTCTTTTGCTATGCTTGGAGTCAAAACATCAAGTCTCTTTTCCATATATAATGTAAGGAAGGGTCTTCATCCTCAGAACACCTGGCTCCATTGTGACATAACTTACATTGTGATTTTGAAACACACAGCCCTCCTCCCCCTGCACTTGGTGTTTTGTAGAGGATTATGGGAAATTCGGAGAGATGCAGATCCAGTGTGAGAGGGAAAAAAGGTATCTGATCTTAACTTCACAAACACACTACATTTCATCAATATTCACAAAATCTCTTAAATACATAGCACAGCTCCAGGGAGATGGTTCAATGGTTAAGGGGTCTGCTGCCAAAGCCTAGGACATGACTTCAAATCCTGGAGCTCACATAGTAAGAGGGAACTGACTTCCACAAGCTGCCCTCTGACCTTCACACATTTACTGTGGAATATATATCAGCCTTTATACACACAAACACATCCTACAAGCATACACCCACACAAGTAAATAAACAGTGAATAAATATAATTTAAAAGAAGATGAAATAAAATAAAATCCATAACACAGAACCAACCTCACTAGGTAGCCCTTTGGGGCAGCTCGCCTCTTTGCTTTATAAGCCTTTTCTTTACTTCACCTGCCCATGCCATCTGCTGGATTCTTCCCTTCAATAAGCCAATAACCAAGAGTTAACATCTTACCTCATTACCTGTAACTAGCGGGTGAATTTCATCTAAAATCATCCCTCAGCCCCAGGTCTCTCTAATATGTGCTCCTGAGAGACTCGGTGGCCTTTTTGAATGCATATGCATATTCCTGCAGGTCTATGATCACCCCTACCCTCCAAGGAAGAGTAGCTGTCACTTGTGAGCAAACATTGAGATTCATTTGTTCACACTTCCTCCAAGCCACCAGCAACAATGTGGTTCAGGTTTCAAAAGATTCATTCATCTTAAAAAAAAAAAAAAAAAAAAAAAACAAAAAAAAAAAAAAAAAAAAAAAAAAAAAAACCCAAAAAAAAAAAAAAAAAAAAAAAAAACTATGCCAGTTTGCCTGTCTCTGTGTACTCACAGTGCCTTATTGGCCACCAGAGTGCAAAGTATACCCTGGAACTGGGGTTCCCATTGACTGTGAGCTGTCCAATGGGAGTGCTGGGAACTGAACTCAGGTCCCTTCCAAAAGCAGCCAGTACTCTGAGTGCTGAGCCATCTGTACAGCCCAGAGCTGGTTTTCTCAATAGTTTTTACTCAACACCTGACTAACAGATGCAGACGCTCACAGCCAACCATTGGACTGAGCCCAGCACCCCAATGGAAGCTGGGGGAAGGACTGAAGGAGCAAAAGGGGACTTCAGCCCCTTAAGAAAAACAACATTATCAACTATCTGGATCCCCCAGAGCTCCCAGGGACTAAAGCACCAACCAACGAGTATGGATGGGTTCATGGCTTGCCTTATCTGGCATCAATGGGAGGGGAGGCCCTTGGTCCTGTGGAGGCTTGATGCCCCAGTGTAGGGGTATGCTAGAGGTAGGAAAGGGTGTGTGGGTGGGGGATCACCCTCTTAGAGGCAAAGGAGAGGAAGGATGGGATAGGGGTTTGCAGAAGGGAGACCAGGAAAGGGGACATCTGAAACGTAAATAAATAAAATAATCAATAATTTTAAAAAGACAAAAAAAAAGAGTTCGTATCCCAAGCTATTAAGTGTTGTCCTTTGCCCTGCTGTGCCTCTTCTAAACCATAGTTTTTATCACACCATATTCTTTTTTCCCTTCAACAAGATTCAGTTCATGTGTACAGAAGCCACTCTTTGTAGAGCATCCTTCAGGAAAGACTGCAGAGCAAAGGATATGGATCTCGGGGTCATACAACCTAAATTTCAGTCCGAACTCTTGTGTTACTTTCTCTGGTGCTTCGTGGCCCCTTTCTCTTCCACAGCGTTCTGCTCTTCACCCAAGTGCCACTTCCAACTCTAATACCCTTCATTCTTGTGTTTGAAGACCTTTTGTGTCCTCCACAAGTTACTGGGTAAATGAGACACTTCCATTGAACGTGATGATTGGGTGATCTGGTTTCAAGGCTTCCTACGTTCTCCCATCTTTCCGAACCATTGTGGCCCGTTACTTTGGAGATTCTGAAACCTACAGCCATTCCAATCAACTCAACCACACTCAACCTCAATGACACTTGGTGGCCAGGGTCTCAGGAAGGGGAAAATGTTCTGTCAGGGAAGCACAATCATTTTAACCAAAGGTTCCTAATTCATGTTTGTGTTATATGTGTGTGATAGGAGAATGATGATGATGATGATTATGATGATGATGATGTGTTAATGTATGTGTTGTGTGTTTTTATATGTGCATATGATTATATGTGTGCATATGTTAAGGGAATATATGCATTTCTATATATGTGTGTGCTTATATAGCATATGTGGTGTGGGGGTATATGATGTTTGTGCATACACACACACACACACCAAAACTACCCTATACACCCGACATGCATAACACACCCTACATGTCTATTGGCTGTACTTGCAGGTACATGTAAGTGTGCAGGCCCATTTATCTGTGTGAGTGACCGAGGTCAGAACAAGAAGCTGAACATTTTCCTCCACCATTTCAATCATCCTTCAGGGGGACAGCATCTCTCAATGAACTGGAAGATCAATGCTCAAGCTGGAGCAACTGGCTGGTAACCTTTCAGGATTCTCCTATCTCTGTTCCCTATTTCTATCGCTGTAGCACATGAAGCCTTTTATGTAGGTTCCACGGATTTGAACTTACATCCTCACACTTGCAGAGTAATATTCTTTCCAATTGACCCATCTCCCCAGCCCCAAATGTTGTGTTTTCTGATTCCATCAACACCCATGTAGCAGCATGGATCTTCTGCACCCTGATCTTGATTCTGTGATAAAGTTAAAACATGAATTAACAAAATCCAACCAGTACAAAGCACCATGAGTCTCCTCAGTCAAATCCAGAGTCTGAATTTCCTTAAGGGCAGGAAGGTTGGTCCCCTGTGGCTTACTCTACTGAGTAGGTAGGATGATGAATTGGCCTGATAGAGACATTGAAAGGCCAGCAGCAGGGATGCTACAGATAGAAGGTAGGTGCCAGTCTAGTTCAGAACACACAGTGAGGACATTGGGGAAGCTTCAGCTAAAAGGAGAGAAAGGGATCCAGCCAGATGCCTCACAGCTGGAAGTGATGGCTCTGATATTACTAAGGAGCAATAAGCCAATGACAGAGGAAGGAACTTACTGGTCTCCAGATGGAGGAGTGTTCTTGGATCACCTAGAGCATGGGTTTGCTGCTCGTAGGTGAGAGCCTTTTGGATCTAGATGGATTAGGCAGCAAACCCTCTCAAACATCTCATGGCCAGTGAAATCTTATGAAGCCAAGCAGCCCTTAGCATCACAGTAACCATGCCTTCATATAGGCCTTAGAGAAGTCCTAAAATTTCATTCTTGAGATAATGATCTTGTCCCAGAGTCATCCATCATTAGTTTCCCTCTAGGGAATATACTATTTTAAAATTTAGAGCGTACTCTCTCTGTTTCAGATCTTCAACATTGCTGACCTACTATAATAGCAACTATAAGCAATGTAGAAAATGTATGCCAATAAAACTTTACTGACAAAGTCTAGAAATGAGCCAGTTTTGATTCCTGAGCTGAAGTTTGCTAACTCCTAACCTATAAGAAGTCAATGAAAGAGTCAATACTTACCTTGTTCACATCTGCAGGAACCCGATGTAATACACTCTACCAGAAAGGGTATCTGCCAGTTTTCAGTCTAGGAACTTCAGATACCTTTTATTTTAGAGTGTTATGTGCCCACAAAGCCTCTTCTCTTCAAGTTATACCTGGTCCTTCTTCAAAACACCACACAGAGAACTCTTGGGCCTTAATCATTCATTGTTCCAATGCAAAGACATCAGACAGCAAGTATTATAGCCCTGGGGACCAGCACTGCAGATGGCCAGCTGAATAGTCACGTTTCCATTAAGGAAATTGGACTCAGGAGACTTTCTCTTTAGCTTTAGGTCCTATTGGACTAGAGGTTAATGACCAGAGACAAGTTGTTCATAACTTTTGGAAATGCTAGCAGCTTTTATTGATTCAAATTTAAATGAAAGGAAGATGCAACTCTTTCTAGCAAGCACTAAGCAGATCAGCACCCCATACATGGATTTCTCTCTCTCTCTCTCTCTCTCTCTCTCTCTCTCTCTCTCTCTCTCTCTCTCTCTCTGTGTGTGTGTGTGTGTGTGTGTGTGTGTGTGTGAAGTCAACACCAGGACCCTTGTACAAGCTGGGTAAGTACCATACCTTTGTTCATGGCCACAGTTCTCTCTGGTATCTTCAGTCTAGGGATCTGGTCCCTCTAAATAGTTTTCTTACCAGGGCAGGGCATCATTTTGACATGTATTGCTATTTCCTCCAAATAGTACCCTCCAGGAACCCTCTCTTTCTTTAGATAAAACTCACATTTTTGCCCATGTCCCAGACTTTGTCTTTTCTCATTTCAGACCTCACGGCATACCCTGAAGCACCCTCCACAGGAAGAGCTTCTGTTCTTCAGTTATTTATTTATTTTTGTTATTAAACACCATCACCACATCCCAGCTCCATTTGTCCTTCTAGCCCCCATTTACATGTATCTTTGAGAACATATTCATTTCTCACTATACCTGGATTAGATGTTATTTCTATAATCCAACCGGTCTCTCACTGTTCGCATTTTTACTCTTTTTCCTTGTTTAGTCTACTTGGAAGCAATGTGATTGCTAGCCTTCATTGTATCACCACAAGTCTGATAGTATTCTGAAATACAAAGCCTCCTTCACAAAGGCTGTATATGTACAGATGATTTGAAGGAGTGCAGAAGCATGCAATTTGAAAAATTGAAAATAAACATGAAAAACACCAAAATCTTATCATGTCTGACAGTTCTGCAGATAAAGAGAAAATTTCATTCTTCCTTTCAAAAGTTAAATTGATGCCTCAAACTGACATACAAACAGCTTTTCACATTGTGTGAAATTTTCTTCAAAGGTTGGGGGTTGCTACAACATGAAGAACTGAATTAAAGGACCACAGCATTAGGTAACCTGAGAACCACAGCTCTAAAGAAAGATGGGCTCTAACCACCATGCTTCCGCACAATGCCTTTGAACTGGCATCAAATTACCCTGAGAAATCAGTGAAGCAGTATTAGACTAATGTATGTCCACATGTGTACCTCAGTCACTAAGCTGTACTCTTACTCCTACGTCAGAATAGGTGCTTTAAGAGTCATTAATGCTTCTTTTGTTAATAAGCTGACTAAAAGGAAAATTTTAGGTAAAAATAAAACCATGGCCTACAGTTCTATCATCCGAGAAGTGCTGTGACTGAGGCGTGTGGCCTCCAGAGTCTCAATACACTTTCAGATTTTTTTATTGGGATCAAATTGTATACACTGTTTTGGAACTTTTCTGTGTGACAGTACCATGACCATCTTGCTGTGTCATATGTGTTGCTACACCCTTTTTAATGGCTGCATAATATTTCATATCTGCAGTTTTTCACTAATAATCTGCTTTGAAGAAAAAAGCAATGTAAAGGGATGAAGGTCAATAATTGAACCAATGAAAAATGAGATAGCCACAGATTAATAATCGCTGAAGATTGTGGGGCAGGCGCATGAGACTTTCATGTTATGTGACATGCTTTTATATATCCAAAGCTTTTGTATATTAGGAAGAAAAAAATCTTTCTGATAAGTGATGTTGGGTAAAGTGGATGTTTACATGGAGAGAGAGAGAGAGAGAGAGAGAGAGAGAGAGAGAGAGAGAGAGAGAGAGAGAGATCCTTGTTTGATACCATTTCAACTATAGACTAAAGATCAACTAAAGGTATAATAAACAAAAGAGATTAAACTGTGAATCTTCTAAAGAACTCCAGTGGGAGCTGTCAAGTGTCTCTTGTTGTGACCAATAAGTATCTTAAATAAATTTCAGGGACTTTAATTCTGTATCCCAACTCCTCCCCAGTGCTGGGAGAGCTGTAATATAAGTACAGGTAGCATGTGAACTGAAAGCATAGATATATTTGGATAAATCTTTATTTATAAACAGGCAGTTAGCTAAATTTTACTTTGGGCCATTGATGTTTCAGAGTGTATGCAAGCGCACGCGCACACACGCACACACACACTTATACACAAACATATGCTTGAGAGCACACACACATAGAGAGAGTACAAGTCAGATTACAACAAATTCAAAGCAAATAATAAAGAGATGTTCTGGAGATTGAGAGGAAAACATTTGAACGTCACATATCTCATAAGGAATTGATACCCAAACATATAAGCAACCCAACCAGTCTTACAGAAAGAAAACAAATGACTCAATTTAACAATGATGGGGGTCTAAGAATATTCACATTTCTCCAGAGAAGTAGAAATGACCAGTAGAAAAAAAGAACTCCAGCAACAATTACACAAAGTAAAGCCTGAAAGAGAGAGAGAGAGAGAGAGAGAGAGAGAGAGAGAGAGAGAGAGAGAGAGAGAACCCATATTTCTGAATCCCTGCTCAAGGAAGACACAGGGGACACAAGGGAGTAGATATGAGACACAGAAAGAACAAACTCCCGAACAAGGTCTGCAATGGAAAGATGAAATAGTCCAATAGTCCATCCACCGTGACACACTTAAGGCCTGTTCTCAAACACAAAAGACATCAGAATCGGCCTAATTCAGGGGTATTCACCCAGCAGATTTGAAAGCAGTGTATCAGAGAGATGCTTGTCCACTCAAGTTTACCACAACAATATTCACAATAACCACAGTGTGGAATCAACTCCAGGGTCCACCATCAGGTGAGTGGAATGGGATATGACACAGACTTTTAATAACTTCTGTTTTTTGTGGCAATATGGACTGAATTTAATGATTTTCTCGTAAGTAAAACTAGCCTGTCACAGAAGGACACGTGCATGAGGAATCTAAAAATCAAATCCCGAAACAGTAAGTAGCTTGGTGGTGTGTTGTTACTAGACAACACCTAGAGAAGGCAACCTAAAAGCGAAGGGCTTATTTCGGTTCACAGTTTGGGAGTACAGTCAGCCATAGTGGGAGAGTCATTGGGGAAAGAACATGAGGCAGCTAGTCATACTGCATTCTCAGTCAAGAGTGAGAAGCACATGCTACTGCCCAATTCACTTTTTCATATTTTTGCAGTGGGGGACCTCAACTTACATGCAGGGTGATTTTCCCATTGCATTCAATCTCATCTATAGACGTACACAATAGTTTGTTTCCAGGGTGATTCTAGACACCGCTGAGGTGGTATCAGTATTAGCCATGCTGATGGGTACAGAGTTTTTATGGTTGGGACAATGGGAAGATTATGGTCAAAAGATAGAAAGCCTCATTAGTAAGGAACAATGTTTTCATTTTAAGAGATATGCTGCCAAGCAGGGTAAATATTGTAATTAACAATGTATCATGCGTTTCAATATTGCAAGTAGTAAATTTCAAATGTTCTCTACATAAAAATCAAGCGTTGAGGTGATGGGTGTGATAATTACCCTGATTTAATTATTTTACATTGTGTTCATAGATCACAGCATCATAGCTCATAAATATATACAACAGCACATTTATTTTTGTGCAAATCATTTCTTTTCATTTTTCCATTAATTAATTAGTTAATTAATTAATTCACTTTACATCCTGATCGCTGCCCTCCTCCTCTTGGTCCTACCCTCACAAAGTTCCTTCCTATATCACCACTTTCCTTCTCTCTCTGAAAGGGTGGAGGCCCCCCCATATTCTCCATCCCTGGCACACCAAGTCTCTGCAGGGCTAGGCACATCCTCTCCCACTGAGGCCACACTAGGCAGCCCAGTTAGGAGAAAAGCATACATAAACAGGCAGCAGCTTTAGGGATAGCCCCCGCTCCAGTTGCTTGGGGGCCTACATGAAAACAGAACTACATATCTGCTACATATGTATGGAGGCCATATGTTTGGTTGATGGTTCAGTCTCTGAGAGCCCCCAAGGGTCTAGGTTAGTTGACTTTGTTGGCCTTCCTGTGGACTTCCTATTCTCTCTGGAGTCCCAATCCTTCCAACTCTTCCATAAGACTCCCTGAGCTTCGTCCAATGTTTGGCTGTGGGTCTCTCCATCTGTTTCAGTCAGTTACTCAAGGACCGTTATGCTAGGCTCCTGTCTGCTATGATAATAGTGTCAGGGATTGGAGCTTGCCCATAGGATGGGTCTCAAGTTGGGCCAGTTATTGGTTGGTCATTCCTCTAATCTCTGCTCAATCTTTGTCCCTAACTCTCTTTTAGACAGGACACACTTTGGGTCAAAAGTTTTGTGGTGGGTTGGTGTCCTTATGCCTCCAGTGGTGGTCCTGCCTGGCTGTAGGAGGAGACCACTTCAAGTTCCATATCTGCACTGCTAGCAGTCTCAGCTGAAGTCGTTCCCAAAGCCTCCTGGGAGCCTCCTCATCCCAGGTCTGTGGCAAGTTCTAGAGATGGCCTACACACTTGCCAGCAGCTGATTTCCATTCATTTCCCTGGTCTACTGGCCCTCTCTCCTGGCTCTCCCCACACCTGATCCTGGCCACCCTCACTCCCCTTCCCATCCCTCTCCACCCAGTTTCCTCCCTCCATCTTCCTCCTATGACTATTTAATTCCCCCTTCTAACTGAGATTCAAGTGTCCTCGCTTGGGCCTTCCTTCCTGTCTAGCTTCTTTGGGTCTATGGAGTGTGGACTGAGTATTCTATACTTTATGTCTAATAGCCACATAAGTACATACCGTGCCTGTCCATTTGTGTCTGGGTTACCTCACACAGGATGGGATTTTCTAAGTCCATCCTTTGGTTGAGGGGCATCTAGGTTGTTTCTAGTTATTAGCCATTACAAATAAAGCTGTTATGAACATAGTAGAGCACATGACCCTAAGGAATGGTAGAGCATCTTTTGGGTGTATGCCCGGGGATGGTAAAGCTGCATCTTCATGTAGAACCATTTCCAATTTCCGAGAAACCAGCAGAGTGCCGCAACCACACATTTGTAACTCATAATTTAAAACAAAAAAAGAAAAGACCATCACCAAACCCCAACAGTATCTAACAGGAAAACTGATGTGAAAATTCCAACATATCCATTGACAGGCCATTTCAACAGGATGCCAGAGACAATACACATCTGTCATTCTAAGTTGAATTCTATGAGAGGATCTATAAAGAAAGTAAACACAGACTTAGGAAGCTTCAGGAGTTGTGTCCCAGTCCAATATGGAATCTATGCCAAGTCACATCACATACACCTAAGTTTCTAGCTCTTCACATGCTTCCAGAAGGAGCAGTGTAGGTGATAGTAGGCTCACTCAGTACACTTCATGGCATATTAGATTCTTCTCACAGCTTTAAGAGATAGGCACAGATCATGAACACACAGAAGCTGTTTATATCCGCTCATGACCAAACCGTAGTACATTCTAGAATGGATTGGTGAGAGGCCCAGGTGGGTCCTCTTCTAGGTAAAGAACTATTGATATTTGATGGCTGTCAAGAGAGTTACTTTCCTTTGGGGTAATGGCCACTGATAGGCAGCCTAAATGAATAGCCCTACACCCATTTGTACCTGATCACCAGTGACTAGACACAGTGAGATATTACGATGATAAATATTATTAAAGTACATATTAATTAATAATTAAATGATATTTTTTTAAAAAGCATGGAGTGGGGGTTGGTGGGTCCTGGAGCAAATGTAGGAAGGTAATTAGAGTAGGTAAGATCAAAATATACTATAAATGTGTATACATTTTCAATGAATAAATAAACATATAAGCTTTTAAAAGAGAAAAATAGCTGTCTCTGATAGGCTACCTAGTTGGTAACTAATGAATGCTATAAATGTTATAACATTATAAAGTTACCTACTTAAAACCATCAATCAGTTTGCGTAATAAAAAAAGACATACATTCAAATATAAGATCTATGTAAGACATAACTTACAATTCATATTTAAAATTGTACATTTTGCTTCAATGATTGTAATTTCTAAAATTTGTTATATATAATGAGTTGTCTCAACTATATGAACTATAAACAAAAATGGCTGTGATGCAAATTTAACTCCCATGAAAAAGTGTAATAGACAGAGTCTTTCACAAGTGAAAAAGAATGTCTACCTCTAGAAGGGACCAACCAGGGAGTGTGATGAGAGACCCAGCTACCAGAATGCTTGCTGGCCTGAAAATTGGAAATGTCCTTCCCATCATCAGAAAACTGTGGATGAAAGCATCTCTGTAATTGATCGAAGTGAAGATGCTCAGCTGTCAGCACTAAGAGCTGGACATGTCGTGAAGAGATTTCCACCACAGCTGGCTATGGAATTAATCACCAGTGCTCCTCGCCAAGGAGCTCTGTCAGGCAGCTGATCCACCAGCAAAGAAAATGCCGACTAGACAACTAAGCAGTTTTCCTTAATTTCTCTCCCTACTAGTATTTTTAAAATTTGTTCTATTCATAATGATGTGCCTGTGTGTATCTCTGTGAGCGCATGTGAATGCTGTGCCACAAAGGCCAGGAGAGGCATTGTGTCCTGTGGAACTGGAGTTACGGGCAGTTGTGAGTTGCCCACTCTATAATGTGGGCACCGGGAACTGAATTCAGGCTCTCTTCTAGGGCAGTATGTGCTCTTAACTGTCAAGCCATCTCTCTAGCCCTTTTCCTTTTGCTATTAACTGGTAAGACTTAAAAATATCCTTGAGTAAAGATTTGACCATCTTAAAAAAGAGCAAACAAGCAAAACACTATGAGAGTATTTACAAAGAGAGTGAACATACGCTTAGGAAGCTTCCTGAGTTGTATCCCAGTTCAAACTGGAGTTACTCTTCAGTCTGTTCCAAGCTATATCACATACCTGCAAGTTTCTGTCTCTTCATGTGCTTCTAGAAAAAACAGTGAGGATGACAGTAAGGCTCACTTGACACACTTCATGGAGTATTAGATTCTTATCACTGCTTTAAGAGACAGGCAAAAAAATCAGTAGCTTAAAACAACACAGATGTATTATTTCATGATTAAGGAAGCCAGGAGTCTAAGAGAGTACTTCCAGGCTAGAATCAAGGGGTGCATTTCTTCTAAAGTGCCTCAAAAAAGAATTGTCTCACTTCCAGGGGTCACTGCATTCCTCGACTCCTTCTATTTCCAACATCAGGGACTGAGCATCCTTCTTCACCTAAACATATGTATGTATGTGTGTACATACGTGTACAGGTGTGCTTATACATGCACACATGTACACACTGTGTATTTAGATGTGTGGAGCTTGGTTTATACCCATATGTGGTCTAGAAGTCCAGAGTATTCAGAGCAGGGCACTGGGCTGGATAGACTCAGGCAGGAGTTAGGGTACACTAACTGCTGGACTCTCTTCATTCTCATAGAAACATCAGTTCTGTTCTCAGAAGCTTTCAACTGGCTGGAGAAGACCCCAGAGATGGTGGAAAACAATCTTTTTACTTAAAGATAACTGATTACGGACTCAACCACGCTTACAAAACACTACTTTTTTTCAGCAACTCTTCCATTAGTGCTTGTTTAGATAACCAAGCAAACACATAAAACTCAGCCAGCACTTTCCCAGATCTACTCTCCTTCCTTCACATGGAGGACTTGGTAATACAATCCCATGCGTCAGTAGTTCATAAGCATTTGGCTCCACCTTGTCATATAAGAAAGCACATTCATGGACTGCAAGGATAAAGGCATGTGCCCCTGCTAGGGGCTCTTCATCCACCCGCTGATGCAGGAGCCTGCTTTCTGTTACCCAGATGAAAGGCCATTCCAAAGTGAAAGACAAACAAGCAGAAAGGGGATGGCAATGCCAGTCTTTAGGGTTAAACCTTTTGGAGGTGCATAATCTAGGTTCAAACCCAATTTGCCAATAGCCATTTTGAGCTATGGCATCTTCAGGGAGGGACTACCTCAGACTTTTTGTTGATTAAATGGGAAAAATAATAGCAGCTATAGCAACCACATAGACATTTGAGTGTTTAAAAGTCAGTGTAGCGTCATTCTTGTAGGCAGTAAGACTAAATATTACTCAATATTTTACATACGCCTATGTGTGTATACACACACAAACATATGCAAAACACTTAACTATATATGCATATTTTATGGGCCACCTTAAGCAAAGAGAGACATTTAGGAGAGAAGAAACTGGGAAAGTGGGTGACACAAATGTTTGAAGGGAAACAAAACTAAAGACTACATTCTACAAGGGTAACAATAATTATTTTGCCAGTGAGAATCTGGAAATACTAATAATTTGCTTTTAGATTGTTTGTATTTTAACTTAATCATATGCTTTCTGTACAGTTAAAATATTTCTGATTAGTTATTAAACATGCAGATGCCCATTAGAAAGGAAGCCTCAGGTACCAGCTCTAGCTAGTAAAAGGAACAAAGACACGTTGTTGTTGCTGTTGTTGTTGTTGTTGTTGTTGTTGCTGTTGTTGTTGTTGTTGTGGTGGTGGTGGTGGTGGTTGATGTTAGCACAGTTGGGATGGAACTGCAGGCAAGCATGTGAAGGAAAAATCTAAGGTCAGTAGGACAGCACCGAGTCCTTCTCTGACCCGAGTCTGTATCCCGGCTTACAGGCATAGCAGCATTTCATTCTCTCATCTATCACCATGGATTTCTGAGCCAACCTCAATGTGCTGTCCTGTAGGGATGACATTATCAGACACAGCACACTTTATTGGCAAATGCCTGTGACAGACACAGCATGCAGTCAGCAGAGGGTAGCCATGTTAATGTCCCATCAGAAAAACCTGTAAACTCACTCTTTTCCAGTCATCCTTTTCAAACAGAAATAACTCCCATCCTTCCTCCTTTCCTCCCTTCCTCCCTTTTCTTCTTCCCTTTTCTTCCTCCCTTCCTTCCTCCCTTCCTTCCTCCTTTACTCCATCCTTTCCTTCATTTTATCCTCCCTTCCTCCATTCTTTCCTTCCTCTCTTCCTCCCTTTTCTCTTACTCCTTCCTTCCAAGGTCTCCTGGAGTCCCTCATTCTGGCTTTATTCCAGATGCCTGGTCAAGCCTTTTGACCCCTCCCTCTTCCAAATCAGCTGTTCCAAGATTGGCACCACAGTCACTGGACAAGTAGATTTGCATTTGCTGGTTCTTCCTGGATTATATCATCAGGGGACTCTAGAAGGTCGCAGCACCCCTTGCCAAACACACTAGCTGATAGCAACCATAAAAATGTGCTTTCTGTAGCTTCTCCCCTCAGGAAAACCTTTGGTGAAGAGTCCTGAGCCAAATGAAAGGGTAAGATGAAACACCCCTGGGTAATGCAGGAGCATCCTGTAGGATACATACACATGTACATATATTTATCCTGGGTCTCTCTAGGCTTAAAGCTGGGACTCCAACCCACATTTAGGTCTCACATATCCTGCCTGGCTGGCCACTATAGTTGAGGGATCAGATTCTCCATGGCTTTTGGGACTGATCTATACCACTGTGGTAGGTATCCCACAGTCAGTGAGGCCCATAGCGAATCCTACTCCCATGGTCTTTCTGCTATGCTGTGATGGCAGATGGAGAAGAACCCTCTTCAGGGATGCTGTGCTGGTCCTGTACCTGATCTATGTCAATATCTTCTCCATGGCTCTAGCAAAGATGGAATATGAGAGAAGAGCATGTGTCATAGTGGCAAGTACAGTATTGCAGGATAATTCATGGGTCAGTTCATCACAGACACGGGAGTCTTCTGTAGTCAGAAAGTCCCTGGAGCTTCTAGCCAACACTACATGACACAGATGTGACCCACAGTTACCTTTCCTGAGATGGCAGGGAAGAAAGAGAAAAGCAAAGGAGGAGGAAGGACTGAGGACTAGGAATCTGGAAGGGGTGTACTGAGGACAGAGATCCCTGGAGAGAAGGCAAATGCTAAACAAGTCCCCCAGTAGTTAGAAAAGACTCTGTAATGAAAAACACACTTCTCAAATCAGCTGTTCCAAATGCTTGAATTGGCCTAGATGCAGAACACAGTCACGGATGATCAAAATAGATGCTTCACTCCCTTCTTTAGAGGGGAACAAGAATACCCTGGAATAGGGAGGCAAAGATTAAAAACAGAGACAGAAGGAACACCCATTCAGAGCCTGCCCCATGTGGCCCAGGTACATATACAGCCACCCAATTGAACAAGATGGATGAAGCAAAGAAGTGCAGGCCAACAGGAACTGGATGTAGATCTCTCCTGAGACACAGCCAGAATACAGCAAATACAGAGAATGCCAGCAGCAAACCACTGGACACCCCTGTTGAAGGAATCAGAGAAAGGACTGAAAAGAGCAAACCCCATATGAACAACAATAGCTTCCAGGGGATAGCAAACTACAAATGGACTGACCCTGGGCTCCAACCTCATAGGTCAATGAATGGCCTAGTAGCACCAGTGGAAGGGGCCCTTGGTCCTGCTAAGACTGAACCCTGAGTGAGCGTAATTGTTGGGGGAGTAATGGGGGAGGATGGGAGGGAACCTATGAGGGGGGGGAGGACTAGGGATGTTTGCCTGAAACCGGGGAAAGGGAATAACACGCAAAAAGTATATAAAAAAAACACAAGTTAAAAAAAAAAAAAAAAAAAAGAAAGAAAAAAAAAAATGTGCTTTCTATGTTTTACCCAGTGAAGGACTCCTAGAGAGAGGATCTTGAGAGGAGGGGCTGATAAAGTTGCTAGAGGATCAGCTGAGACACATCTACCCCAGAAAGTCAAAAGGTACCCCCTTGTTCTGTGTTCCTGGTAGAATGGAGGCTTCTCAGAAATGATGATGGCCTGGCTCGTCTTTCCTTTTTTTCTTTTATGTTCCTCCTTTCTAGTTGAAATGAAAGGGTAAAAAGAGCAAAGGTGAACTGTGTCCATAAAAGCCAGAGTGTGGACCATCACAAAGTGACAGAGTAGCTCAAAGGAGGAAAAGCAGAAAGCTACCCAAATAGCCAACATTATATGCCCCTACCCTGAATCACTCCTAGAATGGAAACTCTTCTGCTTTCAATATGAAAACCATTACTTTTAATAAGATTTAACAAATGGTTACTGTGTACCTGATAACATCCTAGCTTGTGTTTTGACTTAGGGTTTCTTTATGTAGTCTGGACTTTTCTCAAATTCAAGATAGTTCTGGCTCAGCCTCCTGAGAGCTGGGAGTGTAAACATACATTAACATGTCCTACTTTAGGCCTCCTTTGTACATCCCTTACAAGCATAGTTAATCTATGCATTATCTTTGAGGCACCATCATTGTAACTATTGTATGGATAAGAGAATTGAGGTGTGCAAAGCTTAAGCAAGTGACCCCTATATAATATAGTAGTTCTATAAATTATTATGCATATATATTTGAAATTAGGTAGTATGTGGCTGGAGGGATGGCCCAGAGGTTAGAAATGTTTGCTATTTTTATAAAGGACTTTTGTTCAGTTCTTACCACACACGTGGTGGCTCACAGCCACGTGTTACTAATTCAGAGGAGACATGATGCCCTCTTCTGGTCACCGTGGGTACTACACTCACATGGAATACATACCCATACAGAGAGACACTCAGATACAAATGAACAAACATAAAAACAAAGTTTTAAAAAAGACTTAACTTGGGTAGTATGGACCATGCCAACCTAGAAATGTTTTTATATTCATATATTTTAATAAATGAATTAATTCTCTTTGAAACGTCTTCTAAGTAATTCTGCAGTGCTGCCAGGCAACTCTTTTGACTTATTTAATACAATATCCCAGATCTCGTTTCTGCTTGAGTTGTAGTAGAAGCAGTGCTTAATGCATTTGTGTTTCATTCAGTTTTAGATTGTTTCTAGAAATATTACCAAAGTTCTTTAAATAACTATTTCAATGATATTTAGACTTTGCCCTCATATCTTATTGAAGGACATCCTGTAATCTCAGTGGCATAACCTATTATGTTGATTTGCATTTTTAATCAAAATAATGCAGGGAAATAGATTAAAATAAAAAGAAGTACTGGAAACTTACAAATAAATCTTTTGAAAGTAGTACTCTCTCAACCTCCTGATCATCAGAAAAAGTCCCTCCTTACTTTTAATTTCTACTCTCTTACAGCAGACTGATTTGACTGTTTCTGCACTTACCAAGATTAGACAAAAATCTATGATCTTCCTGCTGTGGAAAGTGAGGTTTGGAACACCTCTATCACTGGTTTCTCATCTGGCTTAACAGAATTTCCCCTAATGATATAGCTTCTCTTAATTAAATGGAAATTCACATTTACATTAATGTGAATAAGTCTGGACTATGTGCCAGTTAGTTTTTTTGTCAATTTGATACAATCTGTGGTCATCTGAGATGAGGAACCTCAATTGAGAAAAAGTCTTTACTAGATTGGCCTGTCAACAAACTTGTGGGCCATTTTCTTGATATGGGAAAATTCAACCTCTTGTGGGTGATGCTGCTTCTGGGCAGGTGTCCCCATATACTGTAAAAAAAAAAAAAAGCCGAATAAGCCATGGGGAACAACCCAGTAACCAGCATTCCTTCATGGCCTCTGCTTAAGTTCCTGCCTCCAGGTTCCTGCCTCAAGTTCCTGACAGGACCATGCCTCAGCAAAGGACTGTAAGCTATAAACTGAAAGAAACATTTTCCTACCCAAATTGCTTTTTGGTCAGTTTTTCTCATAGCAAAAAAAAGAATTCAAAGTGGAATGGTTGTTCTTTGCTGGAAATGTATCAACTGAAATTTCTTTTGTACATTTCCATTTATCTATCTATCTATCTACCTATCTATCTATCTATCTATCAATCTATTTATTTTTGCTTTTTTGCTTTATGTTTGGTTTGTTTTCATTGGTTGGTTGGTTTTGGTTTTACAAGACAGGGTTTCTCTGTGAAACAGACATGATTGTCCTTGAACACACTTTGTAAATCAGGCTGGCCTTGAACTCATGGAGATCTGCCTGCCTTTGCCTCCCAAGTACTAGGATTAAAGGCATGTGCTACCACTGCCTGGCTACTTATATTTCTTATGGGTAGTAATTGTCTTATTTTTCTCTTGTGGCTACCCATCCATGTGTCTACTCTTTTGCTTTTACTTCGAGATGGGTTCTTCCTATATACCCTTGGATATCCTTATACTGACTATGTAGCTCAGACTGATTTCAATTTCTAAGTGCTATAATTATAGCAATGAAGCACCATGCCTGGCAGGGAAATTCTCTTTTGTTTCCTAGATCCAATGTTCTCATTCTTGATTTCTTCCATTTCTCATGGAATACATCCTGCACAGCTGCCCAAGAAGGAGCATTTTGGTAAGTTTCCTTTGAACTGGGTAAGCATGCATTCACAATTCAGTGATAATTTAGCGGGGTAGAAAAATTTAGGTTGAAATTGATTTGCCTTCCATAAAAAAATGCTGTTATAAATTCTTTTACACATCCCTTGTAATTCTATTTCTGTTTCTCCTTTCCCTCTTTTCTCTCCCCTCCTAATCTACTTCAATAATTTTTTTGGTTTTGATTTTTTTATTTGTTTGTTTTGTTTTGTTTTTTGGTGTTACTGCTTTGAAGCCTTATGCCAATAAAGTATGTTGTTCCTTAAGATTTTTCAACCTAGAAATCCCTGATTTAGGTGTGGCTATCATGTAGGTTCTCTATCATGTGACATTTCCTTTTCAGTTCTACATATAGGTCCTTTGGCATCTGGGCTGTTGAAGTTGTGGTCATCTGCCTTCCTCCATCCACAGAGTACTGAAATCATGAGTATCCTTCATCATATTTCCTGTTTGGGATGAGCATCATTCAAGATGTCTCTATTAGTTCTCATTTGCCAACTCTCCCCTTTGTTCTACTTTGTAGATTTATTGAACTTTATTCTCCATTTTCGAGTGTAGATTATTTTCTAATGCAAAGTTCTTGAAATCGCAGACTTCCCCATTCTATTTCTGACTCCACCACTTAAAACTTCAGAGGTGTTTGACAAATTCTTTAACTTGTTTCGACTCAGTTTCCTTTCACAGAAAATGGGGATGGTAATACTACCTGACTTCCAGGGTTCTCACAAGGATGAAATGAACTAAAATGTAAATCTCAGAGATTGTTTGACACAGGAACAGCAAGATAATTCATTTTAAATTTAAAAATTATAGGTTTCTCTAGTTCCAACTGTCTTTAGCACCAACGATTAACACAGACTAATAAAAAGTCATACCTTAAGTTAACTCAACTTCCCAACTTGTTCATACCCAATAATTTCTTCAAATAATTTCTAATGCTGAAGGAGGTAGTCATCTTTGCAATGTGTCTCCATTCTTCTTCAAAGTTTTTCACTCCTACATACATATTCTAGAAAGATTCTCTACAGATTTTTCTTACCGGCCTTGTAGACATTCAATATATTGGCCATGGTCTTCTGGAGGAAGCATTCAGAGAATACTGGGTTGGGAAGAGGACTTCAGACTTTCATATTTTAAGAATACTTAAAAAACTGGCACTTTCTGTCTTAGAGGATATGTGGTTCAATGCCAATCAAGAAAATGTTTTAGCCCTGCTTACTGTGGTGGTCTAGTCATAGCCTCAGTGTAAATACAAAGAACATTTTAAGCTGAAGGCATTTAATCATGTGGGAGTTTTCCTCATCTCATCAAAAAAAAAATTTTTGACAGATAGGCAGATAGAAATTCTCAGTTCCTGCCCTTATGTTTTTATTGATGTACTATGGCCTGTATAAGTGTAAGCCAAGTATAACCTTTCCTCTCTGAGTTCTTTTTGGTCATGGTGTTTATCACAGCAACAAAAAAGCAAAATAGAGCATTTAGATGACATTTATGCATCATGGGCTCCCTCATAAGAGCACCCCTGTATGCACACCTACAGACATATTTATTGTCCTATCAATATTTGTCTGTTGAGCTCACAGCAGGGTAAGGAAATTATTCCTTCCTGGACATAGCAGGCTGTAGCACCCTCTAGTTGGCAATCACTCCCTCATTCACCTTTAGAAAAGCCATCCTTCCCTCATTATGGTCTACAGACCCCACCCACGTTAGCTTCAGGTATGTCATAGGATGTGGATTCAGCAGGGGTCACATGGCCAATGAGAATACAGTATTCTTTTAGTCCATCCACTCCATCTGGGATTAATTTAACCTGGCCAAATAAACATCAGTTTGTGGACTGGTTTGAGTGATATTGATACTTTGTGCCACAGATTGTGGCAAGAGAAACATGATTTTCACCCACTAAAGAAATCTTGGGAGAGGAAAATGACAAGAAAGACAGAGAGACAGGGAAGAATGCACTGAAAGATTGCTAACATGCTAATTAACCCATAATCTGCGTACATTAAAGTTACTCGATATGAGACTGTCCAATCATGTGAGCCATGAATTTCCACAATTTTGAGTTCGGATTCTGAGTTAAAATTTTGTCCTTTTTAAACAAAACATCCTGATTGACCCAGGAATGCTATAGGCATAAAGGAAAAAGTGGGCAAAATTCATTGGCTAGGAAAACATCTCATGGCTATGATATATGACAGTTATAAAGAATTCTGAAAAGCTCTCATCCTGACAAACAGCTCATTCATAAATTGACCTTGGCATAGATAAGAACAGAATGTTTTATTAGATATAATACAGGTAAGAATAAACTTTCAGGAGATAGGATTAAAGAATGTCTTCTGCTCAGATAATGTTTACAGTCATCTGTTTTCATTGTTTCCTAACAGAGATGGTGCTGGTAATTACATCTACTTAGGATAGACGTGGAAGCTGTGATTCAGACGTGTGTGTGTGTGTGTGTGTGTGTGTGTGTGTGTGTGTGTGTGTGTGTATGTACATGTGTAGGTATTGGTATGTATATGTGTGTATGTGTATATGTGTATTTTGCATCTGTGGGTACACATACATGTGAACATACTTAAGAAACTACAGAGTACAGGAAAGAAAAAAAAGTTGACTGGGAACTCATCAAAGTTTTAGATTCTGGTCCTGCCACTAACTAGTGATACACATGAGTACTTTACCTACTCTTTTGTTTTGTGTTCCTTGTTTTTAAATTATCACAATTGTTAAACTAACATTGCTGGGACACTAAAAGAAATACCATCTACAAAGAATGTAGCCTCATGGGCAGGGTAGGATCCATGGGTAATGAACTGGCCATGCAAGAGAGGGGATCTGAGTTAGACACTTCAGAATGCACATGAAGTCAGATGTAAGAGTATACAGCTACATTTTGATGAGGCATAGAGACAGGAGAATTCCTGATAGTTCTCTCTCAGATAGACTGGCATACAGAACAATGAACAACAACTTCAGAAAGGGAAAGGAATTCCTTCATGCGGACTATCAGGAATTCTCCGATCTGACTTCACATGGGTTCTGAAGGATCTAACTCAGGCCCTTTTTGTGTCTGCAACTAACTAGTAACCAAACAGACATTTCTTCAGTCATTCTCCTTACACCACTGTGTGGCTGGCCATCTATACTATCTTTAAAAATACAGGCAAAAGATAAAAGTAATCTCCAAGCCACTCTCATATTTGTAGATGTGTGAGAATGCACCTGTAAGCAAATTGTTGGCCACAGCTATCAGAAAGGCTGGCCTTTAAATAGGAAGAGGCTCAACTGAAAGCTCAGGAGGCCATTAAGCAACAGTACACTGCCACACCCATCAGAACAAAAGGATAGCTGAGCAACCAGGATTGCTTTTCTGAAGGGAAGAATACATTGTTGACAACATCTTTGGACATCTGTGAATATACTTCTGACCATTGAATTTTACACTTTAATCAGCTGAGCTGTGTCATATGTAAGTTGTCTTTCAATTAATCAGATACAGAGGACAATGAGTAAGGTGGTCATCAGTACTCTCTTGACCCATAGGCATAGATGAACATGCACCCAGGCCAACACACGTTCTATTGGCTACTCACTATGCCTAAGTTCTTTTTCATTACCTTATTTATCACAAATATCCAATAATTTAGAAAAGAAAACTGCACACTTGCACATGCCCACATACACACACACACACACACACACACACACACACACACACTCACACACACACACCACCATCACAATCAGTCGATCACAGAGCCAAGACTTAACTCTATGATCTGTATTGTCAACTTGGTGACACTGCCCTGTGTAGAGCGCATACACTCATCAGACTCACATGTGTGACAAATTCTACAATCAGTGGTATACTGGATTTCCAGGATGAGTGATGCCTTGGGTTGGGACCAGAAAACATCAGGTTCTGCTGTTGGGAGGATGCTAAACTCATACACATCCATGGAATAGAATCTGCTTTTGTACATGAAAGTTCTTACCCTTAACTCAGGTGATTGTGTTTATAGAAAAAGAAGTTTTTGCTTAAGTTTCAATTAGTTATCTTAATCAGATGAAGAATAACTTAAAATGACCAGAGTGCTTCTGAATTGAAGCACACAAGTCTAGTCAATAAATTCTGTCTTACGCATCCAGTCAAGGCACTCTCTGAACTCTGGAGAGCTTCTTTCAAGTAATTTGGAAGCTGATCCCTTATAATGGTGGTTCTCAACCTGTGGGTCATGACCCCTTTGGGGGTTGCATATTAGATATCCTTCGTATCAGATATTTACATTACAATTCATAACAGTAGTAAAATTATAGTAATGAAGCAGAAACAAGATAGTTTTATGCTAGGGGCTCGCCCCAACATGAGAAACCATACTAAAGGGTCACAGAATTAGGAAGGTTGAGAACCACTGTCTTGCTTTAATGAATGGATTTATCTGTGTGTGCATCTGTGTACACACAACTGCTTCTGAGCAATGGAGAAGTCACACTCAATCCACAAAGTTTTGTGGCAGTTATGCTCTCGTTGCTGTAATAAATCATCTGGCCAAAGTGGCTTACTGAAGGACAGGCTTATCACAGTTCAGAGAGAGAGAGAGAGAGAGAGAGAGAGAGAGAGAGAGAGAGAGAGAGAGAGAGAAGAAGAAGAAGAAGAAGAAGGAAGGAAGAAGAAGAAGAAGAAGAAGAGGAAGAAGAAGAAGAAGAAGAAGAAGAAGAAGAAGAAGAAAAGAGGAAGAAGAAGAAGAAGAAGAAGAAGAAGAAGAAGAAGAAGAAGAAGAAGAAGAAGAAGAAGAAGAAGAAGAAGAAAGAAGAAGAAGAAGAAGAAGAAGAAGAAGAGGAAGAAGAAGAAGAAGAAGAAGAAGAAGAAGAAGAAGAAGAAGAAGAAGAAGAAGAAGAAGAAGAAGAAGAAGAAGAAGAATATTGGTACTTAACTTGCTTTCCCCTTTCTAATCACTCTGGGACCCAGCCATAGGATGATGTCCATATTTAAGGACTCCTTGCCAGGCATGCCCAGATGATTTCATCTCCTAGGTTCCTTTTGAGTTGTCAATGTTAATCCTAGCAAGTGCACAAATCATCCAGTCTTATCTGTTTTCTAGGTGTGTAAAATTAATGCTAGGTAAGGGAAAAAAAGCACCAAACAAACCTAGGTTTATCTGACTTTAGAAGAGGAAGTGTGGGTAAGATTTTGCTGACACAGTCATCTCTAAGTTTTCTCACTTTGGATATTTCAAGTACAAATATTTGGCACATTCCCATTAAATAGTCTCCAATATTTTCATTGCCAAAGATTGAATTCATTTTTCCTGTGCAGCCTCCATTTGTTGTAGTCCTGGTAATTTACCTTAAAATACTTCAGTGTAGGGTGCATGTTCTAGAAACATGTGCTGTGAATTTATTTATGTCACAGAAGAGTTATGATGTAACACTAATAATATCTTATTTGAAAGCACACCTTAAAGACAGTGTCTCAAAGATTCACCAAAAAATTCACACGAGGTCTCTAATCCAAAGCAAAATGTTGGTTAATCAGCACAAGGAATAAGCAATGTCTTGCATGCAGACATGGAAACCTAGCCTAGGCCCAGACACAGATGAGCTCAAGGATGTTTTCTAGGCTCTGGATTTAGAAGTTCAAGCACTGATATGGAGGACAAATATATCTTGGATTCAACCAGAGTTAAAGGTTCCTATGACCCAGACTTGTCGCTTTCAATGAACCTTGCATTGAAAGAAAATATGTCTCATGACCTAAATTTATTATTGACATGTGAGTTCCTTTCTTGGGACCTACAGCTTATTATAGTCACCTGGAGGAAGAAATTTATAAATTCTTGTCTATCTATAACTCATAGAGGCAACAGAAATTAATCAAAATACCCAATAATCATGGGAGAATAAGAAAGCATAACTCAGTTTGCAATAATGCCCTGAGATACTTTAGAGTCTGAGCAGTACGTGATTGAGCATTGGATTTAAGAATGAACTATGTGAGCTGAAGACAAGCCTCAGTACAGTAAGCTCTAGGTTTATTCTTCAGCACCACGTAAACTGAGCATGATGGTATAATCCCTGGACTCTAAAAGTAGAATCAGGGAGTTCTGAGGTTCAAGATCATCATTGCTAAGTAGTGAATTTCAGACTAGTTTGAGCTACATAAAACCCTGTATCAAAAAGTATATTTGATCATAATACTGTAACATAATAGTTTTTGAATACACATAGGATATAATTACCCAAGTATTTAAAAGCAGATGGTGGAGTAGACAAGATGGTGCAGTGGGTAAAGCCAATTGCTGTGCTAGCCTGATGATTTGGATTCAATCTCTAGAAGTCATGCAAAGGTTTAAGGGGAGAACTGATGTCCCCTGATGGCTATCTGTCTACCTGTGGCATGTTGATGCCACCACATCATATATACACACAATGGTAGTAACTTCAAACACATTACAATCTGTTTCTAGAATTATAGAATCAAGATCTCGGAGGAGGAGACATGAGCATCTGTGATAGTCATCATATTCCAGATGAGTCTTAAAATCCCAGCCCATTATTCATTCATGGGTCAGCTAGTCTTTGGAAATCACATAGTGTCATCTCCCTCAAAGTTTCCTGTGTATGTCTATTTTTATATATCTCTTAATGAACAAACAAAATAAAAAACAAACAACATGAAGAAAGAAATACCCCAAAAGAGCCCTTGAAGTGCACACATCAGAGAAGGATGGGTAAAGGCAGGGAGGGAGGAAAAGCAAAGCAGACATGATGGGCATTGGCATAGGGACAGATGCAACAGTAATCCTCGTTGGGCATCTCCCTGTACTCCGAAGTCACTGCAGGGACCACTAGGCAGACAAGGGGCTTTCCTAGGAGCTGAGAAATCAATCATTAGTTACCAGCTTACATTGGCCAACTCTCAGTTAAATCCCTGGCTAGAGTTTGTATCAAGCAAATGAATTCTAGTTATTCCTCCTAACTCTTGTTGGCAGAAGGCAGGAAGTTTACCATCTGTTCAGTTGTGCTCTGGCAATAGGTACACACGCTATTTCCCCAAGGCCATGAGTGGAAAGCAGCAATACACAACAGAACTGAGGTGGGGCTCTGATGCTCTGGTGGGGAGAATCCACTGAGAAAGAGTAGGAGCGTGCTTAATGACCTGGGTCAAGGACCTTGCAATTCCAAAGCAATCAAAATACAGAATTCTTCAGGGCTAGCCATTGTGTGTTATATAACGAAACCTGTGCGCTTCCCTCTCTCAGCATTCCTTAGGTGCCTATAGTTCTTTACATAGCCCCAGCGCTCACCTTTGTCCACTTGGCATATCTTGTGTTGCTGCTCATGTTTGGGTAGTCATGTTGCTATAACTGCATGGGTGCAGCTTCTGAGACTATTGGTCTCCCTGGTCCTTTGGCTCTTACAATCATTTCATCCCACTAAACATAATGTCTTATTTTTCACTTTATTCCTGTTCTGTTGATCCTGTATCAATAGTGCCTTGATTACTTGATTACTGTGGGTTGAGTTTTTGAGGGCAGAGAGAATTAAATCAGAGAAAGTCAAATATTGGGAATATTCTTCAGTCACTCTCCACCTTTATCTTTTGAGACAGTGTCTCATGTTTAATCCAAAGCTCAATGATTTAGCTTAGTGAGCAGACTAACAAGCTCTAGGGATCTTCCTGTCCCTACTTCTTTCCTCTCTCCAGTGATGGGGCCTTTAGCACCTACTGCTACACAAAGCTGTTACTTTTCTTTTGTTTTTGCGTTTTTCCTTTTCTCTCCTCCTCCTTCCTCTTCTTCTTCTTTTTTAATGCGCTTGTGTCAGGCAGAGATCTGAACCCAGGTCCTCATGTTTGCAAAGAAAGCACTTTACTGAGGCCTGAACCATCCTCTCAACCCCCAAACACTTCCTAAAGCTCCATGTTTCTCAAGAGGTATGTATGAGAGAAGACAGCAATAGCCAGTCAGCCAGAGCCATATAGATCATGGCAAGGAGGTGGGCATTACTGAAGGCAAAAAAAGCTTAATCTCCCAAAGACCATGGTATTCTTTCTGTTACCCATTCCTAAAGTTTAGGCTTAAATGTTTATTTCTCCTCAGAGTTCTCAAGGATCAGGCCTTCTCAAGGACTCAGAGCAACAGTTCTGAAGTCAGCCATATAAGCTAAGTTATGAGCATCTGAAAGCTTCATCTTTAATGAATCTCCCTCCAAAGTGGCCCACTCATGTGACTGGCGCTAACTGTGGAGAAACCTTTCCAAACAGATGTCCTTACAGGCTCACCTGAATGTCTTCACAGCATGGAGGTTGGCTTGCTCCAGAGAAAATGATCCAAGAAGTTAGATAAGGCCTTCAGTGGCTTTACTAACTAGGCTACAAAATCACATGCTGCACTACACTGAGTGTGAGTTCCTTAAGCCAGAGCCTTGATTTATTGAAAGATGATGGGCCGCTGTGAGGTCACTCACAGCAGAAGGGAAGGTTGCAGGACACTATGAGTAGAATCTGACTTCATTGATATCCCTCTGATTTCTTGTTCACTGAGTCATTGAAGAATGGTCTTGCTTACAGATGTCAATAAGCAATTTGGTGATGTTTTAAGTCTGTTCTACCAACCAAGCTACAGGATCAGAAGGCTGTGTTTCTCCTGGTGCTGGAGAGATAGAAAAGCTGCTGGGATACCCTAGAATCCCTGACCCAGGCATAGGAAGATGCTTCAGTGGGTAAAGGGCTTGCCACATAGGCACACACAACAATCTGATTTTGAGTCCCAAATGTATATTTTAAAAACTAAGCACATGTCTGTACCTCCTAAGTGTAGCTTATGGAGCAGAAACAGGTGGATCTGGGGGGAACTTCCGGCCACCACAACTATCTGTTGGTGAGTTACAGATTCAGTGAGAGATGTTTGAAAATAAGGTGCAGAAGTAATTGAGGAAGATGTCTCAATACCAGCCTTGGGCTTGCACATGCATTTGCACTGAGGTGCACACCTTCAGGAACACATGTAAACACAATACATAGATGTACATACAGACATATACCTCCATAGACCTTTATTCATAACATGAATCAGAATGCTAACCTATTCATTTCACTTAGGCTTCCAGCCACCTAGTCTGAGAAGACAAACCCAAGCAAGGGTTTTATTTGCCAAGAACTGGGTCTTTGTAGCTTCGGGTTTGGAACACATGGCAGTGAATTTTCCTCACTGTTTTGTCACAAAAGACTCACACAAGGCTTAGAGTAAGAAGGTAAGTTATGGCCTTTACCTAAAATAGAAGACACAAAAAGTAAGACAGAACTCTAAAGCTGTACCCCAAAGTGCAAAGCTCTTTGAGGTAGGAGTGTTGGGAGAAGCAGGAAGACTTGAAGAGGAGAACGGATAAGTTTGGAGGTGCCATGAATACCTACCTGTGTAGGGCCTGAATATAACCAAGGACTTCAGAGGCTTTCTAATACCCAGAACATTCCAAGCATGGGGAGACATGAATATGACATCTTTGGTGGGGATCAATTTGTCTGATTGGTTGCTCCATGCTCTGCCAGAGAGATATTTGCCTGAAATATCTCACTCACATCTTTGTTCTGGATTCAGTTAGATCAGTGTTCCCTGGTTACTTCAACACATAGGACCTTCTGAACCACTCCACCTAAAATAGCTGTTTCCAGCCATGATTCTCTGGCCTCTTTCTCTGAATTGCTGATACAATGCATGATATCTGCTATTACATTTAAGGGTTTTATGTATGTGTGTGTATACACATACATATACAGCACATACAGACACACACATGTGAGTGTGTGTCCATGTGTCTATGCCTCTGTGTGAATTGTGTGTGTATGTGCACACAGAGGGTGTTCTTCATCAGGTCTTTTTTGTTTTGGTGAGTCAAAGTCTCACTGGTCTTAAACCTTCATAAGTAAACTTGACCCCACAACCAGTGAGCTTCCAGAGATCTACCTGTTTCCATTTCTCATCTTGCCATTGCTATGGTAATAGGCACCACTATGTTCATCCTTTTACATTTTTTATTTGTAATCCTGAAAGTCTTTTCCTTTCTATTTTACTTTATAGTTTTATTACTTCTTTGAGAATTTTATTAAATACTTTGACCATTTTTACCCCCCCAACTCCACTTGGATCTATCTCTTTTCTACCCATCTAACTTTGTACCCTCTTTTTTGCATCCATTAAATCTAATTTGCACTGTTATTATATATTTGGATGTGTGGACTTCCTCAGATCATGGTTGACTTACCAGACTATACTCTTAAAGAAAGCTACTCTTCATTGTGAGATGAGCTAATATATAGGTATAACAAGAAGTCACTAGGGATTGTTTTAGCACTATGACCTTATAGCAGAATAGTAGTAATAGGTTCTCCCCTAGGGCTTATGAGCTAGCGATGGGTTCTTGACCTGACAATGATAC